>NW_022720930.1:70239-79542 GCF_011630105.1 Anneissia japonica | reverse complement strand
CTACAATGCGATGTGTCTATGCGCTTTGTGTCATGACAAAAAAGAAAGAAATCAACAAGAAATAAACAAGAACAAAAAAGATTAGAATATTTGAGAAAAGATGAGATTTAAGAGGGCCAGAGATGGAAAAGACCTTACAGGGTAACTTGTTTCACAGCTTTGGTGCAGCAACAGAAAATGTATATATATAAATTCCAATACAGGTCTCCACCCAGATAAAAATCAAAATATTTAATTTAAACATACTGGGGGTTAGCTTTGTCAATTTCAGTACCATACAAATGTTAAAAATATAATCTTTACAAAATTTAAATAGCAGAAAATGAATTCAATTGTTAGAAAAAAAATTAAAATAAAGTTAAAATAATAAATAAATAAAATGTAACTAGAATTAATCCTTTTATGCTACGCAGTAAGTGCATAGCACCCCTGCGGTGCAATTTTCCCTAGTATAAAAATTGAAAATCTTTGAATTCTGAAAATATATAAGCATTTTGAATTTGTGTTTAGGATTTTTTTTTTGGTCGGGGGGTGGGGGGAGGGTTAAGGGCCCTACTCGGTGGGGGAACGAGTTTTTTTTGTGGTGTCGGCTACACAAAATTTGTACTTTATTAAAAGTGTAAGTCTACCCAACGGGTGTCGTCAATTAAGATATGCACACATACGGTAGTTACATACTGACTGCTCTCAATAGACAGACCTTTCGTCATATTTAAAAGGCGGGGCTTAGCGAAACGGTGAATAGCAACCGCTATATGCTAGTAGTGGTTAGTGAAGAGTATATAAGTAAAATGGTGTGATAGATTTTATTCACCGAAAGAGCAGAAGTAGACAAGTCAGAAAGCAGCTAGAGAGAGCCTTATTCCAATTGTCGTACTTAGTTATACAATACAACCAACCATGCCGTTTAAGCACAATCCCGTCTCTATTACTCTGCAACCATTCGGCAAGATAACAACTTTTAACATGCATGATGGTGATTTTTACACGGGTGGTGCTGAACGGCTACTCAGGGATGAAGATGAAAATCCCGATATAATGTTAGTTCAAACATTTACTGGAAATATAAAAGACTTCGCACTAATGAGTAATACCTACAGATTTCGTTATAAGGTAAACTCATACCATACAGGAGTATTGGTGAAACAATCAAAGTACTGCCAAGTTGAGATGCACACCGATAATCCAATGAACGCGTTCACAAATAACCGGTGTACCGTTTTTCTAAAGAACTGTCAGGGAGGGCATTTAGTAGCTATTTCATTTCATAAGACAGGTTTAGAAGACGAAATGCAGGAAATCCGGAACTTTGCCCTTAACATGATGAGACAATACAAAGCTCCTGTTGTAATTGGTGGTGATTTTAAAATTAATGCAGATGAAGCAAGACAGGCACTAGCGGAAACTGGATTCAAAGTTATTGCTCCGGATGAATTAGTAGGAAATCGTGAAGGAAGAAACAACATCGACTATTTTATATTCTTGCCTTTTGGGGAAGATTTACAGGCACGAATGGAAGCAGGCGTTAACTTAAACCTGTTGGCAACTATGTTAGATATCAATGCAGACAACCACAATGCACAGAATCTAGAAGGGAATTGAAGCTAATACCATTGTCAGAATTGTTGGTTTTTAGCAAATATTTAGTTGTATGTATTACATATTTAAATATAGTTACATAGAGCGTGTTTTGTGTGTTTGTGTTTGGACACTGAATTCAAAAACAATAGTGTACAGGGACGGTTCCAGAATTGTTCAACAAGGCGCACAACAGTTTCAGAATTGATAAGTATGTAGCAAATAAAATTGATATGCACTGAAATTTTAAAAATGTAGTAGCAAAATGGGGCGGGGGGAGGCATGTGCCCGTCTGGATCCGCCCCTGGGGTATACACAAAACTTTTGGCAACTACTGCCGTGCATGTACCGGAATGCAGCACTTGTATGTCATTTGTCAGTTCTTATCTTTCATTTTAAGTAATTAGATAGACAATTATATAGACAATCATTGTTTCACGTTGTAAATTTAAGAAATGTAGGCTTATCGTTGTTGTATTTTAAGTTAGACGACATAAATTATGTTATTATGTCTACCGTATTGATATTTAAAGTTTAATATAGAAACAAACGAAATGTTAGTAACCGTATTGCCTATGTAGGCTAGATATTCTCTAGAGTTATTACTTTAAGGATGCATGTTTTTTTTTCCTTTTTTTCTGATATCTTTTTTTTAAACTAAAGTATTATGTTTTAAAATGGTATAGTTGTATTGGATTGTTAAGTTTCTTTCAAATGGTTTAATATTATAGTGGGTTGAATTAGGTTTGTTTTAGCATCAGACCTGTAACTATAATCTCCAATCCAAAATTTATTTTAGCGAAATTCAGGAGATATTTCATAGTGATTTGCATTGGGTTTGGAGGGCCATCAAATAAATGTATTATTTTACTGTAGATTAGATACGGTAATAATTGAAATTGCAGTTAATATGCACAGAACACGTGAACACTTACAATTTACTGAAGTTACTGTTTGCTCCAAGTTGATATATTACCATAGCATGGAAATTCGGACTGTCTATATTAGTAGGCCTATTACCTTTTAAATTGTATTCTGGTGTTTATACCTACACAACCACTATTATAAAATTGGTTGACAAAGGTATGTCTGGTTGTGGTACTTTTTTTTGGGTTAAATTTGAGAAATAATCTTCTTGGAGGTTGATGTACATTTGTTTTTCATGTTTTGGTAATGGGTAGAAATATTTGTGGCATGTAATAAAACTAGATAAAAGGCAGTATGACTATGGTTTTATTACTATATTATTACACATCATGCCTATAATACAATCTTATATGGTACTATTCATTAACAATACTAGAAATTCTTAAACATCCAAATTATTTTCGATCAAAAAATACATCAATGTACTAGTGTCGACTTAAAATAGCTCAATCTTCGAAATAATATAATCACCTCGACAAGTTGGGTGAAACCAATTCAAAATGGTTTTTTTTAATGAAATTGTGATTATGTGGCAGATTTTAACAATTTGATGAACTTTGGGCAAATTTCTGTTCTCAGAATAATAATACCATAGTTATGATAAAATAGAAATAATTATAAAGTAATAACAACAGCAACAGACAGTAACAGAAACAAAACAACAACCAAAACAAAAACAACAACAGCCAAAACAACAGCAGCAAACAAATAAAAAAAATGTTAAAACACAAAAAAAACCCCAAAAAAACCCCAAAAAACAATGGCAACCTGAAGAGCAACATCACATAAAAGTAAAGCAGCATATAAATCGGCAATTTACTGTAGTAATAACAATCTTGACGCAATCAGAGCCATATATACAAAATGGACGGTGTGTACCACGTGACTTTCGTAAACCAAGAAGCAGAATGTCGCAACTCTTTATATATATAGCTCTGGACGCAATGTTCCCGGAACGCCCTCTCGCGAGAATTTTCGAAGTTCACGAATATCAGATATGGAACGCAATGGGATCTGTTTGGTTATGCAGATGAAAAGGCGGAATACGAAAAACGATTTGTATGTCTTGTTTGAGAAGCGACACAGACCTGCAATTCGCAGTGTGGGGACATTGTATATACTGAAGCATTCCTATTCAATTTACGCAGCCAAACATTGTAATTAATATTATCAGGCCAAAAGAAAAATTTATAAAATTAGTTGTAACGTCAGATCGTCTGGACGATCCGCCGACAGACAATTCGCCGACGATTTTTTATTTCTTATTTTTGTTTGAGAATTGTGATTGATGTTTCTTCGACAGATGTTTTGTATTATAGAAGACTGGGTAGTCATCATGGAAAGTAGTTATTTACAGATATCTATACATGCAGATACACTTTCAATAATTAAACTACGCATGCAGATATAGGCCAACTTTCAATAATTAAAGTACATTTAATAATTTACTTTTAATAATTACAAGATTCTGCTAAAAATATTTAATACAGGCCTATAATAAACACTTGTTCATCTCTATCGTTATTAAATATTTTAGTTCTAAGTACTACAAAATCATAAAAGACTAATAACTAAAGCAATATAAAGGGCAATTTTTTAAATTGGTACAAATTGAAATGAAAAGGACGACAGGATACAAGGTGTGACTTTCTGCAAATTGAGGGAATAATTGAAATGTACAAAACTTCAAAGTAATAATATTTCAAATGTTTGAAATGCACAGGAATATGACGTATTACAAATATAGAGTGAAGTCGAAATATGCAAGTGGAGGGCACATTAAAATATTAACTGGTCGGTATCTTTTTTCATTCACATATCAAATTTAAAAAATAGTAGCACAGGCTTAATTACAGTTTGAATGAACGGCACAAATTAGGTAAATCAAAAGATTAATGTGTATATACGATTCAATAAATGAGGAATAAATTATTGTGGAATCTGACAATAAACGACTAATGGCCAATGGCCATGTTACATAGTAGCGAATAGAGTAAAATTATGCCGAGCGTACTGATTTTTATCTATGAATTCCCTGATACGCTCAAATACGTTCAAATTATTGGCAAAAAACAAACATTCTTGCGTAAAGGACGAACGCCCAACGAATAAGGAACAAATGCTGATCGTACCATGGGCGGCGGAACGGGGGCCGGGGGTTGCCTCCCCCCACCACTTTTTGGTAGAAAATATATGTTTATGGAGATTTTTGTGTGATCGGAAAAAATGTAAGAAAGGAAAGAGGGAAGAAGGAGGGGAAAGAGAGTGTTTATCCAGTCCCGACTGAGCTAGATTTTCTCGCAATTCACATTGGCGGATCTGGGGATCAGGGGTCGTGACCCCCCTCCCTTGGGCAAAAAAATAATAAATAAATAAATAAATAATATAAAATTAAAAAAAATTAAAAATCTAGACCCACCTTTTCGGTACTCATGGGCTTTTTTTTTTTTTTTTTTTTTTTTACACTAAGAAAATTTAGTTCAATTTTTAATTCATTTGTTTATATATGCCTTTTTTATTTCTTCCATTTTTCTTATTTTAATTCTTTTTATTTGTCTGGTGCTGTGTTTTTTATCCATTGCTTCTTTTTTACATTTGTGTTGTGAATTTCTTAAATTTTGGTGTTCTATTTTTAAATTTTTAAGCAATTATTGTTAATAAACTTATATACATGCACTATATTTCCTTCACATTCTGTTAAAAACCTTGGTGTTTTCTTTGATGAATCTCTTTGTTTTAATAACCATATAAGTCACATTACTAAAACTACTAACTTTCATCTACGCAATATTGCTAATATCAGAAAATATATTTCAAAACACACAGCTGCCGTATTAATAAATGCATTGGTCACATCCCATCTGGATTATTGCAACTCCCTTTTCTACTCGTTACCAAAAACTGCGATAAATCGCCTTCAACGTCTTCAAAATTCAACTGCACGTATTCTGACTCTTACTTCTAGACGCTCACATATATCACCGGTAATTTATCATTTACATTGGCTCCGTATTGAATCTCGTATCAAATACAAAATCCTGCTATTAACGTTCAAAGCACTATTTTACCAACAACCCACTTACCTTGTTGAACTCATTCATGCGTATGCCCCACCTACTTGTCTCCGTTCTTCTGATAAAAATCTTTTAGTTGTTCCTAGGATTAACACCAAAACCTTTGGCTCTAGATCATATTCATTTTCCGCAGCATCCCTTTGGAACTCATTGCCCAAACATATTATCCAATCACCGTCAGTTGCTATTTTTAAGACAAAACTTAAGACGCACCTTTTTACCATCTAAATGTTAAGCGCCTTTGATTTTTACTTCGGTATAGTTAAAATTGGCGCTATATAAATTATTATTATTATTATTATTATTATTATTATTATTATTATTATTATTATTATTATACAGTCTTTTATTGGCTGTCTGTTTGCAATTTTTAATTTATATTTTTGTCTGAATAAATAATAATGTCCTTGAATATAAAATCAGAAGTCGGGAATGCTCATTTCCCGCCATCTAGGTATCAACATTTTTTGGGGGGTGGGGATGACTACGACCCCGACCACCACCCCGACCCCAACTCCCCTTTTATTTTTGAGGTTCATCGATTCATGGAAAAAAGATAAACGTATGCAAAGTATGTATAATACACACATAATCATCTGACCGTTTTCAAGGGGGAAAGTCTTGAATTTTGAAGAACCTAAAAGTAATTAAAAGACAATTCTGAAGTCTGGAAAGCTTATTTCCCACCATTTAGAAATCTACATTTTCCCAGGGAGAACCCGAACCCACCTTTCTTCTTGGGATTTATCGATTCATGGGAAAAAAAGAATACGTATGCAACTACCTAATTTTGTGTATGCATGTATACACACATAAAATAAGAATGAGAAAAATTTACCTGACAGTTTTTAAGAGGGGAAAACCTTGAATTTTTAAGAACTTAAAAATCTAAAAGACATTTCATAAGTCTGGAAAGCTTATTTCCAGCCATCTATAAATCGAGATTTTCCCGGGCAGAACCTGATCCCGCCTTTCTCTTTGGGAGTTCATTGATTCATGGAATCGTTTTCAAGAGGGGGAAACCTTGAATATTGAAGAGCTTAAAAGTAATTAAAAGACACCTCAGAAGTCGGAAAAGCTCATTTCCCGCCATCTAGGAATCGAAATTTTCCCGGGAAGATCCCCGACCCCCCTCCCCTTTTTTTTTAGATTTATCGATTCATGGAAAATTGAATACGTATGCAACTACTTAATTTTGTGTATGTATGTATACACATATAAAATAAGAATGAGAAAAATTTACCTTACAGTTTTCAAGAGGGGAAAACCTTGAATTTTGAAAAACTTAAAAATCTAAAAGACATTTCATAAGTTGGGAAAGCTCATTTAAGGTTAATCGATTCATGGAATCGTTTTCAATAGGAGAAAACCTTGAATTTTGAAGAAGTTAAAAGTCATTAAAAGACACTTCAGAATTCGGGAAAGCTCATTTCCTTCCATTCAGGAATCAAATTTTCCCGGGGGAGCCCCGGACCCCCATTTCCTTTTGGGATTTATCGATTCACGTAATAAGAATACGAGAAAGAAGAGCAGACACTTCGCAATATCGTGACGCTCGAGTTTTACTATTATTCCTCTTTCTATGTTTAACTAAGTGTGACCTTCTTGAATGTTATTAAATGTTTTTGTATAATATCTAAAACAACAACAGCTAGTACCCCCTTTCATAAAGTGTAGATAGGTACAGTAATACCAAAGGCTAGAGAGAGAGAGGATAAACTATAGGCCTAACTACAGGCTGACTTAAGTCCACCTTCTAGGCCCCTCCTTAAACTAGGGTCCTAGGCTGACACCAACAGTCACGCTTCATATGACGTTGATTGAAATTTTGAAAAAAATTGAAGCATGAAATAAAAAGTAGATTGTATAAAATAAATATTATTAAATAAATAAAATATACCATTCCGCTCCGTTATTGCCAAAACTATCCTTGTAATGTAATTAATGTTAAATAATAATAATAATAATAATGATAATAATAATAATAATAATAATAATAATAATAATAATAATAATAATAATAATAATAATAATAATAATAATAATTTCAGCATTAATTACCTTGTTCTAAGCCTTGTAATGAAGGACCATACTATTTACTAGGCCTATAACTAGCCCAAGGGAATATCTTTTGTGTCATTTCCACTTAACGCCGATTTTTAAATTGTTCTCTAATTCCTCCATTGTCTAAGTCTCCTTAAGATAGGCCTACAGGTTGGTTTTATTAACATATTAATAATAATAATAATAATAATAATAATAATAATAATAATAACAATAAATAAATAATCATTTCTTCATTACATGTAATTGACTTGTTAACTTGGTCTAGCCTTGTAATCAAGCGTTGTCTTATAAACGCTGATACACTGAGACGAGAATCGCCTTATTAGTGAAATATAGGTAGAGTAAGTTAAAAGTACATCTCCAAGTAAGAAGGCGAGAAAATTAGGATGTTAGAAAAAATAATAAATAAATAAATTAAGAAAAAACAATTAACCCTTCAAATGATTGTGTATTTCTGTAGAAAAATTACGTCTACACTATTATCCGGATCCGCGAGTAATTTTCTAGACAATCGAGTGGGAAGGTAATGTAAGACCCCCCTGCAATGTACATTTAGCCACGTTACTATCTTATTGCGTTGGCCAAGTTCTTCCGAAGTAAATGCTGTGATAGAAACTAAAACTTCCCCTATCAAATAATGTGAACCAACTATGTATTTTCTTCCCGACAGGAAGAGGAAGGAGGAGGGAGAATATTGAAAACAAACTATGGTCAAGTCATAGAGGCCTATATGTTTAGGGCCTATTAGGCATTTCATAAATCTATGATATAATATAATATTGACAACATCAATAGTACATGCATAGGTGGAATTTTGTCCAATCCGTTGTGAAAATGTACTGAATACTCAGTGCGTGTGAAAACCTTGCGAAAATAATACTCGCTGCTTACTTGGGCTCAAATTCAACCCTGGTCATCAGGTGTCAGCTCGGTGGTATAGAGGTATGATACCAGGCTAGTGATCTGGAGAACTGGAGAATGTGGGTTCGAGTCCCACTGGAGAACAACACACTGAGTATTCAGTAAATTTTCACAACAAGTTGGGCAAAATTACACATAAGCCCTTCCCCCCCCCAATTAATTCTCCTGATAACAACAATTACCATTCAATAATAGAACAGTCATCGACAAATTTGCAGTGAAGTGAATCTAAAATGTATCCATGAAGTTATGATGATCTGAAGTGTTTAAAATCGTACACAATAATAGTTGAACCAACTTTAAAATACCACAAATACAAATGTGCGTAACGATATTTTATTGCTTTAGAAATGTGATTTCAAAAGGTGTATTAGTGAATCACGCACTGAGTATTCAATACATTTTCACGAAAGGTTGGGCAAAATACATATAGGCCCCTAATTGGTCCTCCAGACGCAAATTCAGGTATTATCTATTCCATCACGATAATAACAATTACCATTCACTAATACAACAGTCATCGACCTACTTGCAATGAAGTGAATCTAACATGTATTCGTGGATTTAGATGATCTGAGGTGTTAAAAAACAATAATAGTTGAACCAACTTTAAAATACCACAAACACAAATGTGCGTGACGATAATTTATTGCTTTAGAAATGTGATTTCAAAAAGTACATTAGTGCATCGCATACGTAAGGGTTTGTTTTGTTTTTTTTTTTTTTTTTTTTTTTT
>NW_022720930.1:66291-70202 GCF_011630105.1 Anneissia japonica | reverse complement strand
TGAAATAAATATAATCAATAATTATAGCCTCTTAAACCTAATATTATTAAAGGGTCCTTTTAAAATTAATAAATTAATATTTTTTAGATCATTAGACCAGATTAGACCTTTTGAACGAGCCCCCAATTCTGCACTGCCCATACCTACGCCACTGGACCTGAGTATTATTAGTGGTTACATCCTATGTACTGTATCATGCGCTATAATGGAAGACCATAATGTATTTGGAATGTACCTCTCGTTGGTAGGGCCTATAGTACAATCAGTGTAAAAGTGCAATTTATAGGATACCGTGGATTTAAACATTTTTGTAATGGTAATGTTCAAAATAAGTGTGAAGGAATGTAAGCATGATTGTTGAAAAAATGGCCAACGTTTTATTTTGATTTCTCACCCTGACCTTCGCATAGGCGAAGTGTGGATCCGCGTTTAGCTAGCATGAATTTTGTAAGCCAGGACCCAGTAGTATTTTGTTACGTTTCTTCACATAGGGTGGGTTCGTCCGAACCCCCTGAACCCCCCTCCCCGGACCTGCCACTGCATGCAAATTTCTCTCAGATCATGAACTTCAGGCCGATGGAAAATCTCTAAAGTAAATGAATATTGATGATGTCTTGTAAAGAATTTACATATGATATGTCATATTTGTGATATATATCGACATTTCAAATTAATTTTTGACACAATTGAAGCATTTTACAAACTAGGCCTACAAGGTTGCCCGGTTAATCGGGACATCTAGAATTCCCTCATTAGCCCCAATCATTGTGGGTCTAAGGTGGTTGTTGACCAACGTCAAAAAGTCAACTTCATCCTCTAACTAACGCTCCCGTGAGACCGAGTTGTTTTGAGTTGTTGATAAATGAAACCCCCGTCTAAAAGCGTTGAGTACCAGGGACGTATGTGGCAAAGGCAAGCCAAACCAGTCACTCGTCACAAATCGTGTTTCAGAGATAATGGTTAAATCTTGCTGGATTGTCCAAATTTTATAAATCTAATCTATTACACTAAGCTAACCTTTTGTATATCTATACATCATGCTATGTTGTTATTTTCCGCATTTTTAATGCTAAAGCAACAATTTTTAACGATTTGGTGAGGGTTTCTTAACGATATCTGCCATAAGTTCTAGGAAGATTTTTTCTGCCTGTGATTGGCGCGTTTTCAGTTTTTGTATAATTTCATGATGTCATTTCTGGCTAGCTTGGCTGTTGAGGGATTGTAGAAGCTGTGTTCACTGTGGTTATTATTCCAAAATATACAGTACAGTATTCAGACTCGTGACAAATATTTGACAGTAACAAACCCTGGTTACTAGTCATATTATCAGTGCCTGTGATTGGCTGATTACGGTCACAATGTATAAAAACACTTACCATATTTTTTTTTTGCTTTTTGAAGTTTTTTCGAGAAGGTGCACTGCTGGCAGAATTACGAAAGGTTGTGTCTCAATATTATGTCACATTCAATTTTTCAGTGAATTATGCTATTAAAAGTGGTTGTTATATTTGGGTAACTTGGCACTTCAATATTATGTATTTTTTACAAAACAAGCATAAATGAAGCAAACAGCTCGCAACAAACGTCGCTGCAATGAACAGACTGCCAAATTTAAAAAGTATGCTTTTGTGTTTTCGCGTGGTTACGCGAACAAAAAAATGAAACTATAAACACCAACTCTTGTACAATAAATATTGCAATCCGTATATAATACTATGTCAAACTACTTTAATTTGTTTCAAATCTTATTCAACAAGTGAAATCCCTATATTTACTCATAATAATATTATTATATTTTTTTTTTTGCGATTCACATTACACGTAGAGGGCCCTTTAATATCATTACGGATCTAAGACCGTGACTTGTATCTCTTCCTTCATACAACTTGCGGGCTCACACATAGTGGAGCCAATGTTAAGCTACGTAAATAGTTTATAGGTAGCCGCTGGTATTTTTGTTATCCAACATATTATGTATATAATACCCGATATCTGGAAGACCTATCCAAGATAATGGCGCCCTCTGTTGTCGACGCCATTACTGTGGAGTCCTTGGGGAGTTCCCTAATCCCCTAAATGTGTTTATAAACAAAGTACCATTGAGAAATCCAGCTTTTTATCTTGCAGCTGAGTAATGCCGTCACAGTCGAACCAAAAGTTTATCGAAGTCAAAAGATAAGCACAGTATATTATTATGTGTATTTAAAACAGAATAAAGATGCGACTTAGAAACGTCTGCTCTCTGATCTGTACTGGAGGAGGATCTTGGCTAGGCCTACTTACTCCTCTTCTTTTGGCAGGTCGAATGCGATTTGTCAAGCGCTTCGGTGTATTATCCGCGCAGCAGATAACCAATCTATTTGAGCCTAGCTTAGAAGATTGCTCAGTCAGTGTGTCATTAGGCTACTGGATAACATGACAACGACGTCTGTTTCCTATGTAAAATATCTGCTAACTTGTCATCTGCTATTATTTTAAACAGACCATAAAAATGATATAAATATTATTTAATAAATGCTATTTATTACCCCTAAGGCCTAGTATTACTACTAGCCGAGTCCTAGGCCAACTACAACGTTCTAAACCAAGGCCATGCTATATCTTAGTATTTAGCCCAACAATTTTGGTGAAATGTTTTAAACGTAATTTTGAAGTAGGCCTATGTGGAAAGATGATAATTCAAGAATGGCCGAGACTGAATTTCAAAGGCAAGTATTTGACTTGAAAAAGTGGACCTCCCTATATGTCAACATGCATCTTCTTGATTTTGTATTTATCATCACACTACAGTATTTTAGTGATAAACATTTTTTTTTCCAGTTATGTCAACTATTTCATTAATACACCAGCTTGTGATGAACAACCAAATGCAAACTACATTGAAGCACAGTGGAAGACCAAAATTACCCAAGTTCTGGAGGGATTTGCATGATTGAGTATAAGTTTGATGGAAGTACAATCTAAAAGGCAGTGTACACTGCTCACAGGCTATTAGCAACTATCACAATGTTAAAATAACTGTTAAACACACAACAATTACTGGATAAAATTTGATTGTATTGCCTCTGAAATCCACTCTTAATGTAAATGCTGTAGCCATTTTGCAAGACTATCCTTTAATATATGAACTGCATGTGTACATAAGTACGCACACTGATACTCATCACAGCTCTTCGCTATTCAATAAAGATGGACAAATTGATTGTTTTTAATGAAGTTTAAAGTAGGCCTTTCCTACTGTACATGGTATATATTTTAACAGAATTAGTGTAAATATATTGTAAACATTATTATTATTATTTCAGCATTGTTAAAATATTGATGCATATCACATGAATAAAAAGGCAAACTGATCAATTTGCAAGTCTTGGTTCCCCTTTAATTGTTTGCATTGATTTATATAAGGACAGATGATTTTATTCATCAATAGTGATGATGAGAGTGCTGTGTAATGTTAGACAGTTTTCCAATTTGGTTATCATTTGTGTATGATATTAACATACTTTTAAAATTAATACTGTATTAAATTAAGTGAATTAGTTGAGTGTGATCTGCTGTAACATCACTTAGCAGGGAAACATTTGAGTCTAAACTGCCCTGCTCTGAGAAAAGGCATTAAGTAACAAAATCATAGTTTTGAGTAAATTAGCAAAACGCGTTTGAGTTTTTCCCAAGAAAAGTACAAATGATTTCAAATTTGTTAAACTATGGTTTGCTTAGATATATTATTAAAAAATTTGCCACATACTTTTCATTGATTAATTTTATTATTAAGGGGGCCAAAATGGAGATAATGCCTTTTTTCAGAGTATTTATAATTATGAATATAGATAAATACTTTTGAAATCGGGCATTATCTGCAAAAGTGTTGCATTAATTATTAATTTATTGAAATGTATGTACAGTATATG
>NW_022720930.1:41643-66048 GCF_011630105.1 Anneissia japonica | reverse complement strand
TAGAAAATATATATAAAAATGGTGTGCTAATTTTAATTATAAGATTAATTAATTTATATTTATTAAGTTATAATATACATTGCAACTATTATCTTTAAAATGATAATGATACAATACAACATAGGTTATACGAATGAGTGCAAAACATTTTAAAAGTTTTATTACAATGCTCCGACTTTTACAATTTTTAAATAGTTATTTACACGTATTCTTTCACAATTGCATTACTCAATGTCCCTTCCTCGAAGTGGAGCACAATCTTGGTAGCGAAAATTGTGTCTGTCCATTTTTGGTTTACCACTTGGTTGCCTGAAAGAGTAATAATAATGATGATAGTAACATTAACAGTGATAATAATAATAATAATAATAAACAAAATACAAAACATACAATGTTGATAAAACAAAAAATAATACTACTAAATAATAATAATAATCTAAATTTAATACTTAATAGGTATGAAACATAATAAAATACAATATTGTACTTACTCTTCCAAAAGCCTTTTAAAAAAGGTCTTGCGCTGTAACTTGCATCATTTCGGAAAAAGTATCTCATTAATCACAGAATTATAAATAAACGCCGTAAAATTTAAAGCAGATAATGCACTTTCTCAGAGTATTCTTCGAAATAAAGATGTGTATAAGAGACAGGGATTCCAAGCTAATTAGTTAGATATTCGTTATACTAGCATCTGATTGGTTACTTACTATCTGTCTTGCGTGAAGTCAAGCGTTCAATGCATGTATGTAAGGCTTCGCGCACATAATGCCTTTTCTCAAAGTATTTATAGTGAAATTTGCAGATAATGCCAAATTTTAAAATAAAATTTAATATTTCCAGACATATTTTTGGAAATTTGATGAAATAGGGTGATAGATTAGACATTCAGGAGTCACATAAGCTAAAAATCTCAATTTTGAAAAAAATGTACTTAATGCCTTTTCTCAGAGCAGGGCAGTAAAAGTTTAACCATATTAAGCTACTATCAGTTATTTACCATGTACTGTAAATGATGTTTCACAGAATATCACCAGTACAATTATTACAAATTACAGTCAACCAAATGCATATCGACAGCAATGAAAAGACACTTTATTAACATTCTTTTACTATAGGAACATCATTTATATTGCTTTACACCTGGATAGAGAGAGAGAAATACAAGGACACATGCTGTGTACATTGCCTGGGTTCTTGGACAAGACACTTCGCTTGTTTAAATTCCCTAAATAATGTACAGTACTTCTTTTTGATAAGCTGATGTAATACTGTCTCTATGTAATATTTTCATTCATATCATGGGCTGTAATTTCAGGACTGGCATCAGTCTGTGTAGATTTGCAGCAAAGCTTATAAACACAATCCTAAGTATGATTAGTGACAGTAGGATCATAACACTTAACACAGGCATCTTTCAGTAGGTCATGCATACTGTACAACATTTGGATACATATATTTTTTTAAAAACTATCTACAGTAACTATGAAACAAAGAGCAACTTTTAAACAGAAAATTATTTTTTAAAATCTGTGAGATTGAGTTAAAATGTTTGGTTATTAGAATTAACATATTCACAGAAGCTTTTGATATTTAACTTACATTATCATATCCCATGCTGATGAGGTCACCATTGATGACTGGGCTCTGTCAATTAAATAAAGTATAACAAAGCTGTAAAACAAACCATAATTTAATATTTAGAATTATTACTTAATAAAATAGTACAGTAATTATAATCATCATTTTTCCTCTTACAAAAACTATTTATTCCATCAAATGGTACAGAAAAATTGTTAAATTTTAAATTACAGTTTGAGAATACTAAAGGGGATAATAGAGGGCCTCCACTGGTATACACCAGCCTCTTGCACCACTTTTTTTAGGGTGGTGTACAGTGAGAAATTCAATCAATCAAGTGCCTAGGGCTAGTGGGTAGGCCCTCTCTGGCGTTATCCGATTAGCTAGCCTACCCTAGGCTAGATACCTAGCTACTTTAGACGGCCTAGGCCTCGTAGTAGTCTGGGACCCGGTGTACCCTACAGGCTAGCTAGGCCTAACGTAACTTTATACAGTATACGATTTATCGAGGCCCTTAATTCCTATCGTTATTAATATTCTGTCTTAAAAAAATACACGAAATATACTTATCTTGGATTGTGATAAAATATAGGTTGAAGACTGACGACATTATGCAGCTGCTACCGTCGAAAAAAACCCTGTTGTTCTCAGCAACTACTGCATTGAAAACCAAACTCCGCATTGCATCTCTAAACTTCGCGGTACCCCCAACTTCGCAAATGCCACCCCCCCAGTAATGGCGCTGACAATAGAGGGCGACACTCAAAAATGTTCTCTTGGATAGGTCTATATAGGCCTATTTGATGTACCGGTCTCCCTCCAATTAAAGACCACTTTTGGGACCGGGGTTTCCATGGTCTTTAGCAGCCTTGGTCTCTCAGAATAATAAAGATGATTTTTTTTAAAATTTAGGACCACAGAATAGTGGTCTTAAATTGAAAGTGGTCGTTAATTGGAGGGGTCTTTGATTGGATGGAGACCTGTTATTATGGAAAATTTCATCTCAAAATGAGTAGATAATAGATAAATAAGAGACAAATAAAAAAAAAAATATCCAACTTAAAAATCAACTACAATAATTAGATAAAATTAATGTATAATTTTGTCTATTAATAATAAACTTACAAATATCATCTGACGGGGTAAGGGGGAGATCACAGATTGAAAGTCCGTTTTTTCCGACAGCAAAGTGGGCGGGGACAAGAACGACCAAGCACCAAAAAAGGTTGGTCTAAAGATCAAATCATCTGGGAACTCCAACAATTAGGTATATGAAAAGCTTATTTAATCAATATTAGAGTTGCACATTCTGTAAAACTTTACCAGGGGACAGAGAAATTACAATTGCAATTTCACTATTCCCTGACTTTACATAGATTTTTTCTGCCCGACACATTGTGCTCCCAAATAAGGCATGAAGAATCCTTGACACCCCACAGCCCCCCCCCCCCACTTCCATTGACGCCACTAATGCGAATTCCCCTTTTCCCCCTGCAAACTCTCAACATCCCTGATTAACCAAACTAGCTTGCATTAAAATACTATTAGCATGATAAACTTTGCCATTTACTGTACATGCCATGCTTCAACTACTGAGGCCTTTCCCCTCCCTTTCACGTCTTACTTCTTCCCGAATCCCATCATAGGCATTTAGATTCCTCCTGGGTCTCCTATATACATGATATAGATTCCTGGTTACGGAAACCTATAAATTATGGAGGTCTATTCTTAGAGTATTATAAAGTCTATGAGAAATCATTGAAGTTTTTATTGAAAGTGGTGGGGTGGGGGTGGGGTCGCTTCTCTAAAATGACTAACTTTTTTTCCCGCTAAAGTTAAAAAATACAATGCCAACGCCAGAGAAATAATGAAATAATTAACGTGCTGTTATTGAATAGGTTTACGAGAGAGCACATAGGCTTATGCCTAAAATATTATGTTGTTACCAGCTGTCGGAAATATAAAATTAGTTGGAGCATCAAAGTTGCACTGACAAAATTATACATTTTAGTTGGATTCGTCCACTTTCCAAAATATAGATTTTACGTTTCAAAGTTTATATAATTGAACGTTCGTCTATTTATTTTATTTTATTTTTTTTATATTTTAGTCAATGCACAACATGGTCACAATATTTAAATGAACTAGTTATTTAGTGTGATGAATGGGAATTATTTGTCAATGTAAATAAAATCTAAATTAAATTATGATTTCCTGTGTTGGTCAAATTTAATTATTATCAATATACCTAATTGATTTTCTACAATATTTACACATTGATTCCATTTTTCTTGATGTTCGTGATTCCCGTTTGTTCTCTGCTGTTGTTTGACATTTATATTTCCATGGATACGCTTGATTTAGCCAAGGGTGGTTTTCGTAGAGGAAACAACATTGATCTGTTATTCGCAGTATTTGAGAACTAACGCCGTTCTAGCATTCGTGTGCAAAGGAGTTTGAAATTTGTTTCTTCCATAATTTAATGACATTTATTTATATTTCCATGGATACGCTTGATTTAGCCAAGGGTGGTTTTCATCAAGCTGTGCAAGGCCATATCTTATGTAACATAACAAAATACTGTATAAAGATTATAAACATAAAATGAGACAAAAGTCAAATTACAAAAGCTTAGGTATAGGTCTAATGTCTCTCTGGGGTGCAGCATCTATTAATTTGATTCTGTTAAAGAATTAATCATATCATTTCATTACAAGAATAAATCAAAACTTCTTTTTGTAAAAAAAAAAAAAAACAAAACAAAACAAAAAACAAACAACAACAAAAAAAAAATACTTGTTACACCTGAGACAACTATACACGTAGTTGTCTCAGGTTGCACTATGCTCATTACGAATTGGTAATTTATAAATTGGTAAATTTTGGGATTTGTGTGCAAAATAGTACGGTCATGATAGTCCTGGTTACTAGATTTTCCCTGCCTATGATTGGCTGATTTCTCTGTTCTTGGAATCTGTCGATTCACCCATTACTCGAACCACAGCTGTTAATTTTAATGGCAACTAAAGCAACACAGTTTATTGTTTCACACGACACAAATCAATGAAAATTGATGATTCTTATTAACATGATTTTTATTCTGTTTTTTTTTTTTTATAAATGAACCAGAAATATTTGTGAAGCGATACCTCGACACTGCTGCTTCCCCATTGCACCATTAACTATATTTCAATACTGGTCAAATAATTATAACTTTATACATAGCCATTCAAATATGGTAGTGCCTATGCCAAAAAGTTACTATAAATTACAAAGCTTATCTTTAAAGGAGCAGTAGAATAGAAAGAACTTGGTTTACTCAACATTTGCTTCATTTCATCTGCCCCACTTCGTCACGTCCCTATATAAATTGTTTAGAAAAGTGCTCATGAATGAAATATATCTACAATATATATCTCCGAAAGCAGATACAGTAGTTCAATGTCACAGTAAAACATTGCTTTATTAGATTTTTTTAATAGACTGGGGCCCCTGGAACTCAGTGTCCCAGGTTCAATGAACCTGTTGAACCTGCGGTTGTTACACCACTGGTTACAACACAGTTATCAGGTTCCCAGGGCCCCATGCCTGAACATCCTGTTGCCTGAAAATCCAGGTTCCTCATGTTTGGCTAGAGAAATAACTTTCCTCATACTTCAGAGCTGCAGCTACAAGAACGTAATAGCTGATGCCTTACTTTGAATTGAAATTTAAATTTGTCTAATTTTATTTCACAGGAGCCAAATGCACTGGAGCGTGACATAATTCTTTCAGAGCAATGGGGATCGTTTTTTGTGGACAAGAAAACAACAGGAGCAAGTATCCACAGTAACCACGAGGGTTTTGTTGCCATGAACACCCTGTGGGGTTGGTTCATCAACACCTATGCCACCTTTGCTCTCCCTCAACTTGACTATGTTTCAGGTGTGTTATTATCATTTTTCTAATTGTTGAAATTTTCCTTGTTTTTGCAGTTAATTGTGTTTTCTATTCACATTAATTCACCAGTGCACAGTATAAATACAATATACACTTACATTATTTATTTTCCATTCTTGGTTTCTATTTGAAGATTATTTTTGCATTCTTAAAAATCCAATTCATATCATTATGTTTACCAAAGCAAGAACTGGTATTCTAGCTTTAGAAGTCCAAACGGGTAAATGGAAAAATGTCCCTCGCTCAGAACGTATTTGTAGACTATGCAATAGAAATGAAATAGAGGACGTCTACCATTTTATTTTGAAATGCCCATTATATAATCACGAAAGAAATCATTTTATTCCTAATTATATTGCAAACATGTTCTACTTTGTTTCGTTATTCAAGTCGAGGAAATCAAGTACGATTAAGTCATTAGCCAATTTCATTGTACATGCTTACAAGAAGCGAACATTTTATTTGACACACTAATGTTTATGTTTTAAGGCTGTTGGCCTATATACAGAATAAAGTCTCCCTCTGGGGAGAATTGAATTGAATTGATTTCATATATGTTTTTTATTATGCATTTCTACATGGTTCCTGTTTTTAAATACAACATGTGTGTTTTATATTGTATGGACATAAACGCTGCAGGAGCCATGATAATAAAATGCATAGTAATGTATGTATAATAAAATAGAAAATGAGAATGTTAATGTGTGTTTGTATACTGTTAACAGATTGAGTCGTTGAATTAAGGAGTGCACAGGTATTCTACATAATGCTAATTCCATTAAGATTTAATCTAGAGTTACCTATAGTACATAATATGACCCAAGGTCCTCTAGACTTCCATTTTATATTTTATTCACCCTTTGAAAATCTCCCAATTCAGTTCAGTTATTATTAATTTACAATGACATTTTTGTAGAATAAAAGATACCAGATATATATTTCCAATGTTATTATTTTAAAAAATATTTATTGATAGTATGATGTTTTTGGATACATGAATTTATAATATTTTTTTACTTTTTTTTCTTTCTACCTCTTGATCACAAGTTCCACACCTTCTCTCATCTGGACACAAAGTTTGGCGGTTTCTACCCGTGTAAAACCAAAGCCATTGGAGGAATTCTTGTAGTAAAATGAATCAACATAATTAGTTGCAATGTTTAGTACTACTTCTAGTTAATTTGAGGCTGTAAATTTTATTGAAAACTATTCTATTTAGAGCAGTTGATGCAGTGATAGTGAATATAAGTTTTTGCCAACCTTCAGGTCAGACTGGTGGAACTACCTCCAATCTGGACACATTAAAGAATTTTTTATAGTAGAATGCAGGACCGCCGAGAGCGGCCGTGGTTACCAGGTAAGTTTTACAGCCTGGGCCCATTGATTGGGGTCTGGGGAAAGCTACAGCCTTTTTGTGCGAGCAATGCTATAAGGACTTGGGACGCCTTTAGCCCGATAAAGTAGACATTTTAAGAGCCTTATTTAATGAATTTCTTAACTCATGAAAATTCTATTTAAATTTCCATTAATTTCATGTAACATAGCTTTCTGTTCATATGGATCAATCGGCCAACCACCTGGAGTTATCAAAATTCAACGATTAGAATAGAAGAGCTGAGAAAAGTATTTATTTTGAGGGGAACCCCCCACCCTCACCTGATGAGAAGCGACTCTGAGTTGATTGTGAAGGTGTATCTGGGGGTTCCTGGTTCGAGACTTCGACCCATATGAATTATTAATTACACTATATTACTGAAGTATAATCCATACAAATACCATCCCTACCGAACATCATTCCGGGCGCGATCTCTGAAATCGAGATTGTACAATTGTAAAATTAATTATTTTTCATATAAAGTAATGATCCGCCAGGCAACATCTTGTATCTTAGTTTACGAGGCAGGAATATTGATTACTAATGTATTATTATATCCTGCATTCCGGTACCGTATACCGTATGTGTACTAAGTTAATCTAGGGCTATATATGTTCCCATTGGACATTATTATTTGGGAGCCTACTGTAGGTTTGGGGAACGGAATACGGTAATGGTTACTTATGGAAGTAAAAGTACAAATATTGTAACTATGATCATTTAAAGAGAAAGAAACCTAAATAGGCCATAATTATATTTATCGTTTGGGCTGATAAAAACTGGCAATGGTATCTTTGACATGGTGTTATCGATTGTATTGTATTTAAATAAACTCTCATATGACCGAGTACTTTATAAACAGTTTTAATTATTTAGACAATTATTGGCAGATAGACGATAGACTGACAAAGTGAAAGTTATAGCTAATAGAGCACTAAAAACCCGGGGTTTTAGGTTGGACTGGGGAGAGAGGTGCGCGTTGTATGAATGAGGTTGATGTTACAGTTGTCTTACTTTTTTTTTTAATTTAAAAAACGCGAAAATGTATGAAATTATTATGGGACGTTGAGGTGATGACGACATGATGAAGATTGGTAATGAATGAGTAATGGAGAGACTTATAGCTGCCGTGAGATTCCATAGCCACCTCAACTCCACCTTGATATTTAGAGCACATCTAGATATCTGGAGGGTCCCTCAGACCTAAAAATTGTCTTAATTTGAAGATTAGAAAACTCAAACTTTAGCTGACACTTGCTAATTTGCCGACATCAAGTGAAATGTAATAATGAAAAAATAACCGACACTATCATTCGTGCGATCAAAATTCAAGCCAACTTTTACAGTAGGGTGGTTAAGATAGTTGCTCTTTAATTCACTATTACTTTTTTTTGTTTTTGTTTTTGATTTTTTGTTTGTTTTGTTTTGTTTTTTTGTTTTGTCCTGTGGTCATGGAATGAGAAAATAGGTGTGAGCATCACACATTTTCAGATACATTGTTAAGCCTGTTTCCGCTACAACGTTTTCACTGCAATCCTTGCGCTGCGTAGCTGTCCCCGATGCAATCGGAACGCTCCCAGATTAAACTGACCAATCAGCGTCGACAAAGAAGTCGGCGATAATGTGTAGCGATTTTATGGAAACTCTGCTTTAGTGGTTTATACTGTACTGTATACGGTAGTAATTCTGGGAGTAGGATAACATTTTTGTGTCCATATCGATGATGAATTAAACTACTCTTATCTCTGTAACCGGGATATTTAGATTTGTTAACCATATTATGGAAAGTAATAAGATAATTTTTAATGATATACCAAGTGTATAAAATATTTGCATAAAAATCAGTCATTCTTCTATTTGCCCTGGGTTTTATTAAACGAATTACCGTGTATACTCGCTTATAAGACGAGGCTTAAAATAGCAAATGACGATCGAAAAGCGTACTACATACACATTTAAAATTTTTAAAATTATGTTCTTATGTCCGGATCGTCCGTAACATTCGAATTTACTACTGTAATGAAGCTACTAAATGTTAGGAATGAACGCAATTTTAAATACGGGGAAGAATATTTGGATGAACATTTAAAATCGTATAAAATAATATTATTTGGAAGATTGGCTCCGTTTTAGACAGCTTGATGCAGTATCAGGACCATAAAAAGCAGAAGAAATGGGAATTCCGGCCATAAAACAGGGGATACGCCCGGCATACAAAAATCGTCGTCTTATACGAGGGTCGCCTTATATTCGAAGTTCTGTATATACAGATTTCGACCTTACACATTATTACAATTTTCCCAAAAATACACACCGGTACATTGGAATACAACTTTACAGCGGATTTTAGAATTCGATAACTCAAATGACTAATTAAGTAAACTAAATTAATTGAAATAAGTTGACACTGCAAGTACACCAAAAACATAACAAAGATATTATGCTGCCTTCCAAGGATTGCCAAAAACGTAAAAACTGTCAAGTGGCTCTCCTGACAGCATCATTACAAATATTAAACATATCGCTACATCAGCATCGTCAAAGGATTCAGCGATAGCTTGTTTCGATTTTTATGGAACATGTGTGTTATTATATTGAAATTTTATTGTACAAAATTAAAATTTTATGCTACAATATTAAAATACAAAAAATTAAGCAAAAAAAAAAAAATAAAAAAAAAAAAAAAAAAAAAAAAAAAAACTGGAACCTAAATTATGACATGCATTTAAAAAACTAAAAAATACAAATGAGACTGTTTGTATCCTTTACCAAATTCAGTTAAGAAGTGCACATAAATTATTCGATAATATTGTACGATTAAACTGAGGTATGTTTAACATATTAATATAATTGTACCTCATAATAATCATTTTTTTGGATTTACCTATACAACTCTTGACTCCATGTTTCTGTTTTGTTTATATTTTCCCTTCATCTGTTCATTGCATTGGTTAATTTCCTTTGTGATACTACTTAGCTGTGGTATTCAAACTTGTTGATATGGTGACCCTATAATCCAGCCTCCATCCTCTTGGAAACAGTTTTTATTTTGATTTAAAAATTAGATGTCAATGAAATAAATCGCATTAGAGCAGTGGTGGCGCCAGCGGGGGGAGGGGGCAGGGGATTAAGCCTCAGGACAGGTCAAGACACCCCCCCCCCCCGCCGGACCGAGTTCGTCGGGCAGTCAGACCATAAAACATAAAAATAGGCCCACATCAAGCCAACACGTCTGTCACAGTCTGAGAGTACCATTTTCGGCCATCCAGAGGTTGATATTCTTTTAAAAATATGATTCGGACGGGGGAACCTCCTCTCAACCCCTTCCTCCAGCTCGAGCCTACGAGCTCAAATCCCCCAGTCGGGCAACTTAGCGCCCTCCTCCCCCAGAAAATATATCCTAGAGCCGCCACTGCATTAGAGGAGTAATACAATATGGGTGCACTACTATGGGACCAGTAATTAGAGGGCGCTGGCATTATTCTCCATCAGCAACTGATGCGTGGAATATTTATGTACAATTATTATATTTTTTCAGGTCCTACATAAAATACAGTCAAGAACCGTTATAGACATTTTCATCTACTGAGGAGTTAAAGGAATGGTTTGCCACATCTAAATAGCTGTGGGAAAAAATAACATCAACCTGCAGCTCTTTTTTTGAATATTGATCATTTCAGACTGATAACATGCAGATGCTTGATCAGCTCATAAAAACGCGCAACTTATGTTCATTGCCAATTGATCGTAGTTGGTAACGTTAAACATCATGATTGTATATTTCCATCGCAATAACATCTGTAATGTTAAAAGCAGTTTGTTTTTTGTTTGTTGTATACAGTTTTGGATTCAGATGTTGGCAGCATTTTTGTCTTATTGTTAACAGTTACTAACCTGCAAATTAATAGGCCTTGTGTCGAATTATATGCCATGAACAAACCTTTTAAAAATAAATTTCCCCCACCCCTGAGTTTGTACACTTGCCAAAATAAATTTCAAAGACAACCATTTCCATTTATTATTGCCAAGCCAAAGCATTTGTCTAGAATTGGCAGAACAAGTGGACACTGCAAAGATCGAGTGTGCACTTTCATGTTTATCTTTACATTTTCCTACTATTGAATCGTTCAAATTACACCAAAAACGTGGCATTTGCACATATACAAAGCAAGAAAGGATGTCGCATTTTATTGACCAACAAGGATTTCCTGCGGGTGCACAGATACAGTACATCTTGTCACCTAGTTTTAAAATGCTGTACAGTATTTTTTTTAAATTTATAAATTGTCGGCGACCCTACAGAGTATTTTGGCAAACCTATTTTCAGTTCACACTCATAGATTGAATACCAGTGTAATTTATTTACCATTTAAAATAGCAGCATTTAGGTATAGGCCTACAAGATTAAAAAAAAAAAGAAAATAAGAAAGCATTAAGGGAATGTTGCAATACTTACCCTTAAGTAAGCCTATATGTTTCATTATTTAAGATAAAAAAACCCCCCAAAAATCAAAGCATTAAAAGATGGTTAAACATTTTAACATTTAACATTTAATTTAATATAGACACATGGTATGCGTCATCGTAAATAACCTCATATATTCAAATTTAAGTATTTTCAATGTTGAAATATCAAAATTATTTTTTCATTTTAATATTTATTGAGTATGATATTTATGGAATCTTTTCTCTCAAAACTACTTCTTGATCACAAGTTCCACACCTTCTCTCATCCGGACCCAAATATGGCGGGTTTTACTCCTGCATACAAATAATTCTTGTAATAAAATGAATCAACATAAATAGATGCAATGTTTAAAATACTAATTCTTAGTTAATTTGAGGCTGTAGATTTCATTGACAACTACTTTATTTAAAACAGTTGATGCAGCACGTGGTTGTAAATAAGTTTCCCGACCTTGAGCTCAGGCTAGGGCCAGTTCTATTGCCATTCTGGGCACATACTAAATGTTTACACACTATTGTAAGTAACCTCCCTGGGGAAGTACAGTCTGCCTTCCATTTCCAAACAACATTGTGTACCTGAAATTTGGGGCGGTCTCGAGGTTCGGTCTTGAATTAGAAACCTCAAAATAGAGGCCATGTGTGTAGTGGTCCCCAAGCAGAATAACTATAGGGTAGCTGAACCTGAAATCGCTATAATGAAAACCAAAGCTAGAAGTTGTCTCCAAATACCACATGGGACAACGATTTATTTATTTCAAGGAAATAATTTGCATTTTTTTTCACCTACTTGTAACGGTTTAAAACACAGTGAAAAAAAGATCTGAACAACATACAGTAAAAAAAAAACAACATAACATTTACACTTTTTTTAGGTATGTATTGTCCAATCTTTACATAAGGAATGTCTTCAATAAGCAGCTCTCAAATGAGTTTCTTTTTCACAGCCCGTGGCCTAAAATGTTTCTTTTTAAAATTTAGCTTTAAAAAAATGCATAAAAAGATATGATACACAAGAATAGTGGTGGCCTACAACTATACAGGGTAAAAAAGGGTGATATTTCAAATACCAATAGTTCAGGTCTAAAATGAAGCGGTTTATTGACCTGAGCATTTTGACACCTTTTTAAAGGAAATCGGTTGACAAATGGGACAGTGTGGGCCACAAAAACAAAAGGATACAGGGGAAAAATGACCCTTATGGTGGTTAAAATATGTAACATTTTTATCTGAAGCCATGAAACTTAAATTTAGTAAAAGTACGATATATACAGAATTTTTATGACAAGGTAGTTTTACAGTATTTGTATTATGTACAGATCAAAGAGCTAAATGAACAAAGCTATAAACAATAATAAGTGTGGCACTGTAGATCAAAGATGCTGTACCTATATGAACAATGATAATTCTTTAGAAGCTTTCAATCCATTGTTAAGAATAGGATTGTACTTTCTAATAGCAAAGGATTCTTTAAACAAAAGAAGATTCCAATTGTTAGAGCTATCAATCATTTTAGTACTGTTGTAAATAAGTCCTAAATTTAATTAATAGATGAATTTCTAGTATCATTATTAACATCATTCATGCCTATGTTTTGTTAATCTACAATATGCTTAAAGGCTTCACATGAGCTAATATGGTCATGAGTTACACTATTAGATAAAGTTGCATGTTCTTTAGGACGAGTGATGAGACACCGGCCAGTTTTACCAATTATAGTCACTGTTGCAACCAGGACATTTGAAATGATACACAATAGAGTTGACATTAGTAATCAATATTTCGGCCCACGTCCGAAAGCTAGACACAGAAATACCAAACTTTTATCCGACAGTGTACTATGTTACTTCAGTAAAATAGAAATAAATTTTAAATACTGTAATCCTCTTTCATAAACAACATATTTCTGGCCCAAAATTCTAGACTCAGCTCAGGATTTACCATGTGTCAATTAGTAATTTTGTTAACTGTCTTATCACACGATTAATATCTGTTGAAAACTGTTTTGAATATATCTACTTGGCGTTGTTGCAGAATGTCTGTATAATTTATACCCAATCCTTCGACAAGATTTTATTCATTTTAATACTATACACACTGACCACCTTAAATTTATTCGCACTTACTCGCGTAGTAATAGTGTTAAATTTCACGTTTTTAATAAACTTCCCGCTGATGTTTGAGGTGAACTTGTCTTAGGAATTAAATCTTTTATCAGAATTTTAAAACTATTTTATGCTAAGCAATAATTCTATTTTTGATTTTCCGTCTCAAATTTATCCATTGTAACACGAACTTTTTAACTTTTGTTTTTCGCTGCAATTCTTCTTTTTTAAATTTTATTGTATTTTGACCGATTTCACTGATGATTTTGTACATATATATTTTTAAATTTAAATTCTATTGATTGGTCTATTTTACTTGAATATTTTATGCTAATTTAATTTATGTTCTCATTGTCATCGGAGAGCCACTAGACAGTGATTCAGCTCACTTTTTGGCAATCCTGTCCTGTCCTGTCTGTTATATTTTGTCAGTTTTAATGTTTTTGGACGAAGAAATAAATGAAATGAAACTGTATAAAGCTTTGTTTCTGATCGGCCAACTTATATGCGTCAAGAGCCCCGATCCATCCGGGCCTACTCTTCAACCAGGGCTCCTTGGAACCTAGTTACACCACTGTCTACATGTGCCATATTTTCAAAATGTGCTCACCTCAGCCCTAACCAAGGTGGGGCTGAAGTTGGTATGAGCTATATAATAACCCGTACTATAGCTTTTAAAATTGTGTACAGCAGGATGGAAAGCGGTATAGACTCTACAGGTTTGTCAGCTGCTAGCAGGCATCCAGTGATGCCATGTTTCCAAAATGTCAGCACCTCAGCCCCTTAAACATGATAGGGCCAGGGGTGGCGCCAGGACCTGCCCGACGGAGGGGTTAAAGGCCCCGAAGGGGGGGGGGGGCGCTAGTGGAGCGAATCGAGTCTCACTTGGCTGGGGGCCAGGGGGCCCCAGCCAGCTTCGCCCCCTGGAAGCCACGGATATTTGATTAATTATGGCGAATTTTTATTACTTATTTGATAGGCATCGAGATACTATAATGACTTCATGTAGGCTATGCTTTCTAATGTTGACATCAGCTTCCAAAGCCAAAACATTTTGAATAAAGCAAGAAACAAAGAGTATGCAATGTGACCATCTAATTTATTTTCAAATCCTCATTCTTGAAAGTGAAATTCTATATTTTGGAAATTTTGCATGAAATCTGTCAACCACGTTGTCATGGTCGAGGTCGCTTCACCTATCACGATGTATTCCAACCATCATTAAGCTATCTAAATGAGCATTTGTCATAACAGAACGCAAGCTATTTTTAATTAGTCTCATTGAATTATTATTATTATTATTATTATTATTAT
Organism: Anneissia japonica; assembly: GCF_011630105.1. NCBI lineage: Eukaryota > Metazoa > Echinodermata > Crinoidea > Comatulida > Comatulidae > Anneissia > Anneissia japonica. The sequence continues at coordinate 51,270 of NW_022720930.1, read as the reverse complement.
TATTATTATTGTGGTTGTTGTTGTGATGAAAAGTTAACACAAACGATATGGTGGCTAAACGAATATTACATGTAAAAATTTTTTTTATTTGTTTGTTCCCCGACAAAATTTACCGTCTTCCCCGACGGGGGGGGGGGCTATGCTTCCCCGACGGGGGCTATAGCCCCCAGCCCTCCCTCTGGCGCCACCCCTGGGCTTGAGTGGAATATGGGTGGATATTCCGTCAGATCCCACTAACTTTAAAATCCTGTGTCCGTGGATAATGTAGCGGGTCACTTTAAAACAAGGGCGGCGCTAGCGGGGGTCCAGGGGCAAAGGACCTCCTCTCGTGGACCCCTTGCCAGGAAGCTTGGGCCTCTTGTCGGAGAATTTCTGGAGCAGCCCCTGCTTTAACAACTACACATTTTGGCGCCCAAGTACCACCCCCTTCTACTTCACCCCGCTCTTACTATCATGGCCGGACCACTTGCAAAATGCTTCCGACGGCTGTTGTTTATAAAATTTCAAATAATATGGCACTACAGCATGACTTTCGTAAAAGTAAAACAAGTGTGTATGTTTACAAACCAAAGACTAAAACAAAAAGTACCGGTATATACGTTTTGTATTGATGTTTTCATTGCTAGCTAGTGACAGTCATTTAAAAAGTTATAGTTTTTACCACTTCTTTTACTCTACAAGTGACGTTGGGTATGTAAGATAATGGTCAACATTTTTTTTATTATTATCTTTTATAAATACTGCGTACAGTAAAATACTCACGCATAAAATGTTAGGTATTTTAGTAAAGTGAAAAAAAATACAATTGTGAGTTTAAATATTACATTAGGCCTATGCTCATACGACAAAACCATAGTAATGTGACAAGTTTCAGGTTGTCAATGTTTGTCTGGGCTGCAGTATATTGGTTTGGGGTTCTGTCTACACTGTGTTATTAGAGTCGCATTCATTTTTGGTATTCTGAAATGTACAATATTCAGAATCTTGACGATGTCCGATGCTCACAATAGTCCAGGTTACTAGGCAGAATATCCCTTCCTGTGGTTGGCTGACTATTGGGATTTTTTCGAGTTTCTATTAACATACCATGGTAAACGCTGTAAGTGGCTTAGCTGATGCATGATTAAAACAACTGTTAATGAATTCTACAAAAAAATTGTCAAATAATAGAATTAAAATTCAAAATTGGTTATGACTTTTATACATTCAGTCGATCTTTTGTTATCACCACACTTATTGTAAATACATAACTGTGGTGATAACAAAAGACTGAATGTAAGAATGTCTTATGAATCATTTTGAATTTGTTCAATGTCTTGATACAATTGCATCCATTATTGATGAATAATCAATGACAAGTTAATTATAGGGAGTGACAGTGTATTAATAATTATTGCAAACATTTAACAAAAATTGTGCATAACCATTTAAAAGGATCAAATACATGTTTTTTGGGTTTTTTTAACTACCAACAAGAAACAGATTGAAATAGTTCTCAGCAAATTTAAGGGTCCATGCGAAAGAATACAGGAAAGTTATTAATTTTCTGTTGACAGAAAAAAAATGTATCTTTGTACACTGGTAGTGCTATCAGGAAATGGGTGGTGTTGTAATTTTTTTATGACTTTTGTACAGTAATAAGGTACTTAGATGACACATCATGCACCTCCACCGGATTTAAACTAGGAAGATTGTCATTAACTATGATTTCTGAGGAGTTCATAGTTTTACACAACACAAAAGAACATACTGTTGTCTCATTCCAAATACTATGGCTCAACTATTGACAAGCAACTACAAATCCAAAAAAAGAACAACTCATGCTGTTTGTGTAGAAGCCTGAGACACTCATAATATAGATGTACTTCAGTAAATTAAACCATACAGCAAAGAAACAGTTTCTTTGCTGTATGATTAAACCGACTCCCGCTTTCAAGAAACATATCAGTGATTATATATTCTTTAAATTTCAATAAAATGGCACCATCATAGTTAACATGTTTGTTCTCCTGTAATAAGTAGAAGAAAAGAAAAAAAAACAAACAAATGTATATGTTCCCAAACGAAAAACTAACTACAAAAAGGAGTACTTGTATCATGGAGCTATCGTGCGGAACAAATTAAGCTCTTATGTACAGTTTTTAGATAATTTAAATATTCCGAAAAACCAGCATTTGCAATTATAAATGAACCTGTACATAATTATCACCCAATTTATTGGAATTTTTATGCATTGTTTTACTTTCTTTGATTTAACCTCCTTTTTTCTCATACTTTTGTGGAATCGGATTTTCTCTTTTCCTCTTATTCATTTAATCATCTTTTGAATAGATTATAATCATTAACTGGAAAATAATAAACATGCTAAGTAGGATGGTGCCACACACAAACCCATACACACTCATGCGAACATAAAAAAAAAACTTACACTAAGTCCGTCTGGTGCTCGGGATTCGGGAAAAAAATTGATATGCATAATTATAGTAAAAACAAAATTAGTTACAAAAATATTTATACAAACAATTCAGTTCTGATATTAAAATCTAACAACAATTAAAAATGTACAAGTAGAAAATGAATTACAAGACAGATACTAATATCGGAATATATTAATTATAAATAAATAAATATATAAAACAGTAACAGAACAAATTACAACAAAATACACTGTAAAAAAGGAAGGATTTGAACACAGAACGCCACCTGAATTTTGTTCTGCTTTTGTATAACACGTTTAAATGCTAAAAAAATATTTATACAAACAGTTCAGTCCTGATATTAAAATCTAACTACTATTGAAAATGTGCAAGTACAAAATGAATTACAAGACAGATACTAAAATCGGAATATAATTATTATAAATAAATATATAAAACAGTAACAGAACCATTTACAACAAAATACACTGTAAAGAAGGAAGGATTTGAACACAGAACTCCACCTGAATTTTGTTCCGCTTTTGTATAACACGTTTAAATGCTAAACGCATATAGGCCTAAACACGCCTAAATAGGCCTACATTTTTTCAAAGTTGAGGCACATTTCCTCTTCTTCTACCCAAATATGAGTTAGTCATTTCATATCTCAGTGGGTCAAGTCATACAAACATTTCATTCATATTAAACATTTTGTGTGAGAATTTTATTTTTTTGTTATTGTCATTTAAGTCGGTCAAAGAAATTACAATTTTTTTTTATGGTTCCTGATCAACTAAAAATGTAATTTTCTTCAAAATTGTCAGGATATTTATTCAAATTTCCTCCTCAGAAATCAATATCAATTAAAAACGAATTATGCTCTATATCTCTAATCAGTTAAAATTTTGGCAGCCATATTTGACTTGAAGCAAAAACAAGGGTGGTCCCCAGGCAGGCAATGACATAATGGCTATGAGCTCTCACTGGCTAAAACTAGGGGCCCCGAAGCTTTAAGATTTGATGAAAAACATTACAAATTTATATACCGGTATATTTAAAAAAAACACATTAAAACCAACAACCACATGAAACAAGGAATTAAACCATGAGCAAAAGCATTGACACGCTGTGTGGGTATATACGTATGTTTTGCCCATAAATATTTACTGATTTTAATTGGCTCATTTGTTTGTATTTATTGTAATAAGTTTATTAGTGATATCTTAGTTTAAATTAAGTATGTTTTTTTTTGGGTCAAATCACGATACATAAACTTCGAATACATAAAAAGGCATTAAAATAAGACATAGAACACTAAAAACGGTGGATCGGGGACTTCTCCCGCATACCCCCATCGGGTGCCCTTCGTGGCTCCCGGTCCCCAGCGTTTGGGCCCCTAAAGAGCCCCTGAGCAGGGGGCCTCCGGCACCTTTGTTACGCCACTGTCATCAAGCTCTTTAAATATTATGGAAGGAAAAAGGACAGTTTTGCCTTGGCTGCAGGGCCCTGTCTATTATATGAACTTTATTTCCTTGAATATGCTTCATTCAACCAAAACCGGTATTCTACATCAAGGCTGTGCAAGGTGATCTTACGCAAAATAACATTATTGATTACATTGAGAAAACAATGTAATTTTCATTAGAATGGAAGTTGAAAGCGTTGTCTATTATTAAAATTACTCTGTCCCAACTGTTCCCACGCAACTAAAAACAATCCAAATAAGGTGCAAGAATAGTTGATGTTTTTTTGTGGAGAAGCCTGAGACACACAGTAAATTAAAGTGGCTTTCACTTTCAAGTAAACACATTAATTATTATAAGTCTTGTTTATATCTTGAATTTTGAATATGTAATATATTTATCTAAAATAGTAAAATTTCAGTGTAATTTATTGTTTGCATGGGTTTTTTTTTTGTGCAAAATTTGTATGTGTAATAATTATGTTATATTTTCGTTTTATTTTCTTTGTGTAACATTTAATATTACAATGTAATGTGCTATAAAATGAACACAATTTTAACTTTTTCTCTTTCAGGCAAAGCCATATTTATTTATTACATTAACATAATCATTCACATATTTTCCCCTCTCAAATTCCGTAATTAATTTCATTTTAGTTTTTTTATAACAAATAATTAATTTTCTCTCAAAATTTAAGATTTTTCTTTTTATTCCATATCATATCAATTTTTTTAAATCAAAAATTTCAAAATTCCTAATCTCTAAAATTAATAATGATTTAACATTTTCTTTTTCATTTCATCTCATATCAGTACATTTCTTTTGAATCAAAACTTCAAATTTCTTACACCTTGAAAGTTACAAATAATTCAGACTTTTTATGTCTTTCATATAAATCGTTGTTAAAGACATACAATAGATTGGGATATTTACCATATACTTTGCGATTGAAATAATTCTATTAACAGATATAAAGCAAGGATCATCAGTATTTATTCCTAAGATGATATCACAAGTTGATAGGTTAATAAATTTACCAGTAATACCAAAAATAATTTTTGAAACTTCACGCCAGAGTGGTTAACTTTAGTACAAGAAACTAGAATATGCTCGATATAATCAATTGCGCCTTCATGGCAGAAGTATCAATTTTCATCTTTTACAATTCCTATTGTATTTAACAATACTCTAGTTGGATAACAGTTATGTAATAATGTCCAATTTGTATAAAAACACACGAGGATCAGATTAAACGATTGACAGATTTTTCCAGATGTAGCTATAATTCAAATTGTTATTCATGAACTTCTTCTTCCGGAATTGTTGTGATCTAGGTGTGACATAAATATTACCAACAAGTTGTTTTCTAATGGTTTTTGTAGTTACACTTTTTAACGACTTGGTAAATTCATTACATATATTTCATTGTTAATAATTTTTTTGTTTAAAATACACCAATTATTTGGAATAGCATTTTTAAGTTTATAAAATTCGATCTCAAAAGCCTTACTGTTAACATTATTATAAAGATCTTCATACTACTACTGTACTAAAATGTAGTGTGTTACCTTTATATTTAATACAATTATTATACCATATGACTTGATCCTGTAGAATCTGGACATCGATTATGTCCAAGACCTTATAACGTTTTCTCATTGTTATGATGAAAAAACAGCATGATTCTATTGATTTGTGCTTCTTGAATAATATTCAATTTATTCAGAAAACCTCCGGAACGGAGAAAAAAATAGTACAATAAAGTTTAACTACTACTACCTACGTTGAGGAAATATTTTTATCGGTTATGTGCAGTTTGTTGAGAACTATGGAACGCCAGAAGAACAAACTACAAGTGGCGCAGTGCAAAAGTCAAGTGTCAGTGCAAAAGTCAAATGGCGCAGTGCAAAACTAAAGTGGAGCAGTGCAAACAAAAATTGCGTGGCAATATTATATGGAGCGCCAACTTGGCATCAAAATAAAAGAATTAAAAAAAAATCAAGAACACATTCAATTTCACTTACTAGTTTTACTTCTAAATAAACAAATTGTAACATCATGAACCTTAAAGTGACCTTCCGAGTTTCCAAGTTTCCAAGATAATTATCTTTCGAGATAATTGATCTTGGAAAGGCGTCTTTCCGAGATAATTATCTTGGAAAGAAGTCTTTGCGAGATAATTGATCTTGGAAAGACGGAATTCGAAGATAAGTATCTTGGAAAGACGGAATTCCAAGATAAATTAACTTGGAAAGGCGTCTTTCCAGAATACATTATCTTGGAAAGACGGAATTCGAAGATAAGTATCTTGGAAAGACGGAATTCCAAGATATATTAACTTGGAAAGGCGTCTTTCCAGAATACATTATCTTGGAAAGACGGAATTCCGAAATAATTTATCTTCTTTGAATTCCATAAAAAAAAATAATCAATTCTTTATTCAAAACCATCAAAAGTACAATAAAAAAACAAAATTCAAGTACAAAGTCAAATATAATCAAAATATAAAAATCGGTCAAGAAAAGAGAACATCCAAAATACGATAAAAACAATTCAGTCACAAGTTCACAAAATAAGAACATCAAGATAATCAAGGTCAAGATAATCAAGATCAAGATCATCAAGATAATTTATCTTGGAATTCCGTCTTTCCAAGATACGTTATCTTGGAACTCCGTCTTTCCAAGATAATTTATCTTGGAAAGACGGAATTCATTTTGAGGATATTTCCCTCACGATTAAAATCGTAACGGTGTTTGGTCTTCAGGAGTTCGTGTTTCAGACAGGTCATTCCGTTCATAGAAAAAGCCTTTATTGGGGAAAGCGTGTATACCTGTCGTTAGCCATAGTAGTCTAGGTTAATACTAACCCTGGCTATATAAAATTGATTATAAGATTAAAAAATAGTATTCTTATTATTGTAGTAGTGATACTATGTACACGTTGTAATTATTGTTATTTATTCGTTAACGTCAATATATTTATATTTAAATTTAATGTATTGTTTAAGAATGAATTACTATGTCCATGTTAAAATAATCTCTATCAAAATTGTATATTTAAATAATATAGTAATAGGTAAGCCGAGGTATAGCCTAGTCTAGGCCTAAACAAGTGACTATATGTGAGTGTATAAAATTATGAAAAATATGATTAATACGCAAAATTGCGAAAGAATAAAGGAAGAAGGAAGAATAGGAAAGAGATTTGGAGCGGCTGAAATATTTTCTGAAAATATACAATAGTAGTCAATATGCTATTATTGTATTACGTTTTTGTAAACAATTTTGGAAACTAATCGTCAGATTTGTCGGTGCCACAGCTAATAACGTTTTATAAATCGTCTTGAGGATATTTCCCTCACAATTAAAATTGTAACGGTACTGGGTTTGGTCTTCAGGAGTACGTGTTTCGTACAGGTCATTCCATTCATAGAAAAAGCCTTTATTGGAGAAAGCGCACCTATCGTTAGCCATAGTAGCCTAGGTCAATACTAACTCCGGCTATATAAAATTGATTATAAGATTGAAAAATATTAATCGTATTATTGTAGTAGTGATACTATGTACAATAATATTCACTCACATCTTTGAACTTGAACAAAATGAACATAGGCTTATTTATTGGTAAGTCACAGGTAGCTCAACTTTCCGTACTACAGCTTTTAGGCTATCTTTACATTTTGAATTTCGTCTCTTCGATATTAATAACAACTGATCGGTAAGCTGTCTGACCTCATTAGAGACTCATTACATTTTGACATTAATAAGACTAATGATAAGATAACTAGTCTAGAAGAAAGAATTACGAACTTAGAAAACAACATCGATGAAGCCGAACAATATTCTCGTCGAAATTGTCTAATACTCCACGGAGTTTCTGAAACGGTCAACGAGAACACGGATATGGAAGTGATGAAGGTATTCAAAGAAAAGCTAAATGTCAGCGTTGAAAACACCGATATCGATAGAACTCATAGACTAGGTCCTAACAAGGGATCCGAAGCTAACAAACCTAGACGTATTATCATCAAATTCTCTAATTACAACAAGAGAAGAGAAGAGAAGTTTTCAATGCAAAGAAACAATTTAAAGGCACCAAATACTTTTTACATGAAAATCTTACTTTGAAACGTTCGGAGTTATTTCGAGATATAAAGACCAGGCATGCTAAATCAATTAAATCTACCTGGACCTTAGACGGTAAAATCTTTGTACTAACCAACAGCATGAAAAAATAAATTATTTGCAATCGGCAGGATCTTTCCCGGCTTTAGCAAGACCTGAAAGCTTGAACTGTACAATGATATCTTCTTTGACCTAATAGTGTTAGGTCAAACTGTATAATATAACTAACAATGTAATCTAAGTGTATAGTTAGACAATGTGTACCACCGTTTACATGTTTCCTCAATTACATCTATTATATGTATATGTACTTTTTTACTTGTTTGTTTACCTTGTTTGCTTTTTCTTTTTTTTATTCTTGCTTTCTTGTCAACGTCTTCTCTCATACAAATTTAAATATAAACGATAATGAATTTTTGTATCTTCCATTCTCTAATCAACCATCTGAGGAAAACGATTGTAATGACTAAATTTTAATACTTCTGAATATACTTTTAATCCCTTTGTTGATAATGATGAAAGATATGATGATCAGGCTGATATGTTAATTGATCACCTTAACACAAGATCTACTACACTTGATGAATGTAAATACTATAATATAACTGAACTTAACACACTGCATGCTACGCTAAAACAATCCAACTTATCTCTATTACATATAAACATTCGGAGTCTTGTCAACAAAATAGATGCATTTGAAAAGCTCCTAAATTCAATTCATACTAAGTTCTCAGTAATCGGTCTATCTGAGACCTGGCTAAACGATAACAAACCGTTGCCGTTTTTACATGATTATACCTTTTTCGCAAGTAATAGACAATCCCACGTAGGAGGAGGGGTGGGATTATTCATTCGTAACTAATTTAATGTTCGTATTCGCCCTGATCTTGCCCTCCCGAAAGAATTTGGTGATTCTATATTTATTGAAATAATACTTAATACAAAGAAAAACATAATTATTGGCACTGTATACAAACCTCCCTGTACATACACATCTAGATGTGTATAAGAGACAGCCAAACCTCTTTTTCAACTATACACAAATCTGAATCCGAGTTTCTTGCAGCATTTTACATTGCAGAAGCAATACGGAATCTGTCTCTTATACACATCTAGATGTGTATAAGAGACAGTTATACAACTACCCGAACCAACAGGTAAGAAATCTGTGGTTAAATTTGTTAAAATAACTGCAAAACCAGTACAACCACTGATATAGATTCAAACGAAGAATGCCCCGTTCATCCTTCATGGCTTGAAACTTAATGTATCTCTACCTAATAAGAAAAGTATGAAAATATGATGTCAATTATTCCTGATTATGTCTAATTAATAGTAAAAAGGTCTGATTTAAATAATGTGGTTTGCAGTATATATTTTATTTTACTGTCAGTACTATAATTATTAATATTACACGAAAATACTTAAAGTGCCCAGACACTAAAACGTGCATGTATTTTTGTACTTCAGAAGAAAAAAAAGCAAGAAACAGAAAACACGAAGTCGAAAAGATATGTAAGTGTTTTGTGTATGGGGTAAAAAAGTTGTGATGGATTTATAGTTACAATAACTGTTGCTTGTCGTAAGCAATCCTAATTCTGTCTCTTATCCACATCT
>NW_022720930.1:29785-39955 GCF_011630105.1 Anneissia japonica | reverse complement strand
GTATTGTTACAGCCTGTCTGCGATCAGATAATGTGCATAATAAGAGCATGAATCTATGTATAATAACCCTTGTAAATTTCTATATTGCATTCATTATGTTTTTTGTGGTTAATGCTGTACTGTATAGTATAATATTGAGGATTAACGAAAATACTCTTATTTTGGTAACCCATATGTAAGCTTATTACTGTACTGTATTGTAATTCTGCGGAGGGCAACATTTTGTGCTCATATTGAGGATTACTAAATACAATATACTTTTATCTCTTATAGTAGTTCTGTTAACAATATTATCATAGAAAGAAAATGATGTTAGTATAAGATAGTAAGTGTAACTTTGTAGAGCTTGCAAAAAATCATAGTCGTGCTTGTATTTACGATAGGTTTTATTATAGAATATTCACTTCCACCATACATATCACAAATTTCTGAAAAACACACAAATACAATACTTAATTAGTTCGGATTTTAGTACTCAAATGACTAATGAAACTAATTGAATTAAATGATATAACAAATACATCCAGAACCACTTCAACCACTAACATCTAATCTTTACTTGTTGCCTTACTAGCAGACTACTCACCCATGTGGTGTAACCGGTATAACGATAGCGACATATTGCGGGTTTGGTTTTAACCAGAGACCTCTTTTTTCATACATTAAATTGACCCTTATTTACCTTCCCATTCTGTAAACTCAGTTTCGTTATACCTGTTTTAACTTATGATGTCAAGTTCATTTAAATGTAAACAAAGGATCTGGTGGTTATGATGTATTACACGTGTATTAATATCTGTTCACCATGTATCATCAATCAACTAAAATCTGTATCTTTTCTTTCTAGATCATTTGTGACTCATCTTAAAATTGCAAAAGTCATACCTATCTTTAAAAAAGGAGACCATGAACTATTATCTAATTACAGACCGATTTCATTACTTTGCTTATTTTCAAAAAAATATGTATTCCCAACTTTTTGATTACCTAACTTAATATTCAACAATATGGTTTTCGTCAAAATCATTCAACCTCCTATGGTATTTTAGAGCTAATTGATATTATTATTAAATTCTTTGAAAATAAAAATTATTAAGTTTATTTATTGATTTATCTTTTGATGTTATTAACCACTCAACTTTCATTAAGAAACTCGAGCATATTAGATTTTCTTATCCCTTTCTTTTTTGCTGCTTTTTTTTTGTAGGATAGGTGAGTCAGATGCCAGGTTCATTAGTACACCTGTGAAGTACTAGCCTGCCAGATACTGCTTTGCATACGGTAGTATTTAAACTGCAGGAGAACGGTGCAGTGATCTTGGTACCCCTGCTTGTCTGTTTTTTGTTTTTGTTCATGGTAATTGACCCACTATTATTTTTATTTATGTTAACGATATCCTTCGCCGACGATACTACAATATTTTTTTTTTTCATTTCCTAATAGAGTATTGAATCATTATTTTTTTTAATTTTTAATAACGAATTGTTAAAATTTTCTGACTGCATGGTTGTTCTTAATAGCACATAGAAACAATTATTAGATTATCACTCTCTTTAAAAAAAATTGATGAGGGCAGGATTTTTTTTTTTTTTTGGGGGGGGGGGCGTGATTATACCAGGGATTCCTGTGTGCATGAAGGGCACGAACATGACATCGTTTTTCAAAGTACACATAGACATCACTTTATTCATTCAAAAATTTGGAAATTACAGTATTCTTTTCTTCCACTCTCTAGTACCACCTATTTAGCATATCTATTGTTAAAGAGGCAAATACCTCGAAGAATGAAAGAGTTAGGATATCTATTCGTGTTTGCAGCTGGTACCCTCAGTCTACCAACTTTACGGTGATCCCAATGTCTGATCTAATCAATTGGAAGAGTTTTAAATCTGCTGAATTAGGAGCCAATTCTTTTTCATTTTGTGAGCATTTGTTTTTTGCAAAGTTGTTTTTATGCAGTTAAAATAAATAATGTGACAAAAAAGAGAAAAAGAAAAAGAAAAATAAATAATTAAACAAAATAAATAAATAAAATTACTCCCGCATCAATATTTCCATTTTTTTTATGCAAGCGGGAGTGATAATCTAATACATTTTTCTATGTGCCCTTATTAATACACTTAAAGCCATTTTTTAGTATTTCATACGCCAATATGGATACTTAAAATTAATTCATTCCAAATTTTCCCTAAATGGAAAAACAATTGAACGTAAATATTAAACTCTTTTTTAGGTGTGTATACTCATGAACATTAACCTGGACCAGTCACCAAAATTATATTTTCAAGAAAATGTCAAAATCTACTGGTATTATAATTATATTATTATATTATATATTGTATATTATAATTAAATACATTTAAACTCTTACTAGGCCCTAATCTGTGGAATGATCTCCCCGTCAATATAAAATTATCAGTATCATTATTTTAAAAAAAGCATATAAAGAAGTATTACTTATCCATTTATAAAATATAAATTGATGTACATATGTACTATTATTTCAATTTATTGTTAATTGTTGTTTTTATGTAAAGTTTATTATGTATTCATTTATGTTATGGGTGCTTTTAGTCCGAATCCCAGTGTACATAATTATAACATTATTATCATCTCAATCCTGTTTCTGCTATTTTCAGTATCTGAATAAATGTTATTTGAATTTAAACTTCAGTTTGATCCAGACGTTGACATGGAATTGCCTTTCTTCTTCTTTGTACATTTTATAGTTTTAAAAAGGATTGAAACAACAACATAAATACATAATAATACCAGCAATACTACGCATTTAGATCATCACCATATTAAGTAAAATTGATACCAAAATCCAACATTTTAAAAAGATATTATTATTAAATGCAATTATTAAGTTTATTTATTGATTTTTCTTTTGATGTTATTAACCACTCAACTTTAATTAAGAAACTCGAGCATTAAGACACATCTTTTCAGAATTGCATATTAGATTTTCTTATCCCTTTCTTTTTTGCTGCTTTTTTGTAGGATAGGTGAGTCAGATGCCAGGTTCATTAGTACACCTGTGAAGTACTAGCCTGCCAGATACTGCTTTGCATAGTATTTAAACTGCAGGAGAACGGTGCAGTGATCTTGGTACCCCTGCTTGTCTGTTTTTTGTTTTTGTTCATGGTAATTGACCCACTGTTATTTTTATTTATGTTAACGATATCCTTCGCCGACGATATTACAATATTTTTTTTTTTCATTTCCTAATAGAGTATTGAATCATTATTTTTCATTTTTAATAACGAATTGTTAAAATTTTCTGACTGCATGGTTGTTCTTAAACTTAGGGCACATAGAAACAATTTTTAGATTATCACTCTCTTTAAAAAAAATTGATGAGGGCAGGATTTTTTTTTTTTTTTTGGGGGGGGGGGCGTGATTATACCAGGGATTCCTGTGTGCATGAAGGGCACGAACATGACATCGTTTTTCAAAGTACACATAGACATCACTTTATTCATTCAAAAATTTGGAAATTACAGTATTCTTTTCTTCCACTCTCTAGTACCACCTATTTAGCATATCTATTGTTAAAGAGGCAAATACCTCGAAGAATGAAAGAGTTAGGATATCTATTCGTGTTTGCAGCTGGTACCCTCAGTCTACCAACTTTACGGTGATCCCAATGTCTGATCTAATCAATTGGAAGAGTTTTAAATCTGCCGAATTAGGAGCCAATTCTTTTACATTTTGTGAGCATTTTTTTTTTGCAAAGTTGTTTTTATGCAGTTAAAATAAATAATGTGACAAAAAAAAAAAAAATAAAAATAAAAATAAATAATTAAACAAAATAAATAAATAAAATTACTCCCGTATCAATATTTCCATTTTTTTTACGCAAGCGGGAGTGATAATCTAATACATTTTTCTATGTGCCCTTATTAATACACTTAAAGCCAATTTTTAGTATTTCATACGCCAATATGGATACTCAAAATTAATTCATTCCAAATTTTCCCAAAATGGAAAAACAATTGAACGTAAAAATTAAACTCTTTTTTAGGTGTCTATACTCATGAACATTAACCTGGACCAGTCACCAAAATTATATTTTCAAGAAAATGTCAAAATCTACTGGTATTATAATTATATTATTATATTATATTATATATTGTATATTATAATTAAATACATTTAAACTCTTACTAGGCCCTAATCTGTGGAATGATCTCCCCGTCAATATAAAATTATCAGTATCATTATTTAAAAAAAAGCATATAAAGAAGTATTACTTATCCATTTATAAAATATAAATTGATGTACATATGTACTATTATTTCAATTTATTGTTAATTGTTGTTTTTATGTAAAGTTTATTATGTATTCATTTATGTTATGGGTGCTTTTAGCCCGAATCCCAGTGTACATAATTATAACATTATTATCATCTCAATCCTGTTTCTGCTATTTTCAGTATCTGAATAAATGTTATTTGAATTTAAACTTCAATTTGATCCAGACGTTGACATGGAATTGCCTTTCTTCTCTCTTTGTACATTTTATAGTTTTTAAAAGGATTGAAACAACAACATAAATATATAATAATACCAGCAATACTACGCATTTAGATCATCACCATATTAAGTAAAATTGATACCAAAATCCAACATTTTAAAAATTTTAAACATGATACTTATATACTTGGTAAATATATAACAATCAAAACGCTGGTAAAGTTTAAGTTAATGTTTGTATATATGTACGTGTACATACAATCATAGGACTAACTACAATATTATATATGTACCTAATGTAAAACAAATTCCCCCATCTTTTTATATAATAAGATGTAATTAAAATTCCCGCTAAAATACCTAAGCCTGGTGGACGAGTAAAATATACCATATTTACAGAGAATTCGATCACACAAAGGCATGTTTGCCTTTGGTAAATTCACATCGTACACTTAATTATTGATATTTTAAAAGACTTTTATTGGATGCATCGAAATCAATTACTTTTTCAAATTGATAGTTTATAGTCTATCGTCTTGTATAGTTTGATTTTTTTTATTTTGTATGTTTTTTTTTTTCTAAATCCAACCTTTCTTTTTCAATTTCCAATCTCTCTTTTTCAATGTCATATCGTTTTTTCTCTACATCTACAAGCTGTCTTAACATCGTCACCATATCATTGCTTTGCACTGCCTCTTCTACTGCCTCTGTCATAGAGGGCTGCTGTTCATAAACTTGGGATGAATCAACGTTAGATGGAATCTCATCTAAGTTTGTTTAAAAAAAATCATCAGAAAATTAGCGCACAGAGAACATGTATTATTATATATGCAAATTCCTAACCACTAACATTACCATTTAGTCGAAAACAAATATAAAAGTTACGTTTTGTTCACGGAACAATATGTTGTTTGAACAACTAAGCCATACCGTATGCATTACACATTACTTTGAATATAATATTGAACGTCCATAATTTGTATTGGTGACGTTTAGTAAATTAATTTTTTTTTAGTGATTTTATATATAATGTCAAACTACTGTACTTTACATAGGATAGTGACTGACCTATGAACAAATTACAGTACTTAACCACATGTATTGTTGATTAGTGGCCTACAGGTTGCTTAGTTTTATTACCAGCTCGTTATAAGTCATTATATGCAATGATTCAATTTACTTCCTCTTAGCTAAAAACTACTTTAATGTGTTCGAAGTTCAATATTTTTAATTGCCAATGATACAGTTTCTTTTGTATAGATCCCTTACAATTAAATTTCCTTGAGATTTTTGTAGTGGAAAACCTAGTTCGTATAATTTGTTGTTTCATTAAAATTCCTCATACTGTAAATAAACTACCAGTATGTAATGTTTAATTTGGATGTTTTTGGCTTTTTCAAAAATTTACAGATCATCGATACAAATGGCATAATTGAAATAAATATTATCATGATAATATTACTTATTAATATAACAGAAACACTGCTATGTTCAACAGTATGTGATAATGCTTTGTATTTGCCATTAGGTTAATTGATTTTTCAACATCAGGCTGTCATCTGAGTAGAGTATACCAAGTTGAGTTGACTTTCAGATCAAACATAGCAGCCTTTGAGTTTTTTTTTCAGCTTATTATTATTATTATTATTAATATTAATATTAATGTTATTAGAATTTTAATAATAATAATAACAATATTAATATCATTATTTAATTAATATTAATAATAATAATAATTATTATTATTATTATTATCATAATATCGCGAAATATTATCAAAAATCTTATATTTAGAAAAATCTAATTCAATCTTTTCCATTATAAGTGACTTTTGCATGTGAAGGACAACATACCTGATTTATGCATCAGAATAAACATCATGATCGGTTCTTTTTGGAACCGCATTGTGTCGCCTTCACTTTCAGTTATGAATCGTTCCCTGAGTTCCTCGAGTTTGGTGTCACCATGTAGGTACTTATGACTAATGCCTTCCGGTGGCTTTATAACACATTCTTGTTTAACAGTAAATCCAGCTTCTTCAGCGATACGAATAATTTGTCTTCTTGTGGGTGTATGGTTGTTATCTCCAATAATCAAGTATGAACCTTGTTTTGCATTACTTAGCAATTGTGTTAGCTCATGTTCATGCTTTTCTTTGTCTTTTAATGCACTGATGAACTTAATCATTGTAATGACGTCGGTATTTCCAACGACTGCCGATAAGTCTTCAACTTTAATGGAGTTTGGAACCAGTTGTTGCTCATTTTCACTAGGACTAGACAATGTATATTGTTCGTACTTAACTGAGATGTTAGGTAATTTATGTTTAAGCTTCCTCCAAGATGTTTCCCAATCGTTTTTGTCAAGTACAGTTGCCTTGATTTTGATAGCCTCATCCACTCCAAAGTGGGCTTCCATATACATGTAAAGCCCAATCACATCGGTAGCTGGACCTCCACCAATAGCACATACATTTATAGTGCGGTTAGTGACTGCAATGTTTTTGAAAAAATCGTAAGTTGTATTTTTACCAGCTTCTAACATTCTTTCATCGATTGTATCTAATCCTTTCTTGATAGCATGACAAATCGCCGAGAAATACATATACAAGTAAGCTGCCTGATATTCGTTATCAAATTTAAAATCCTGGACGTTTTCCTCACGATAAAAAGAGCCTTTAGTAAGGTACCCACCTCTGAGTTCCTTAATGATAGTGATTATTCTCGATGTAGAAATCTGATCCTCCTTAATAATTGATTCAACCGCTTCGCCGGCAATATCGGCTAATTCATCATATAGTTTGGAATTCTCCATGTTGAAATGAATTTACCGTCGACGCAGGCAGATATTCCTTTTATAGCCGGTTGGCAGAGAGGGTTATGAATATGTATGAATATGTATTTGTCACGCTAGATTGATTTATCACTCTCATGCAAAACTGTAGGGATGGTTTGCTTATTTATTTCACTTTATTTTATTTTATTGATAAAACACATGCCATTATTACAAATGGTGGCTTAATGGGAAGGAGGTGCGCACTCAAATCATCGAAGGTAATATTACTGTATAAATTATAAATCATTGAGTAATCGGATATAATAAGGGATTGGGCTATTAAAAAATGTATTGGTTTTTGTGCTAAATTGCGTGAATTTTTTTTTACCATTGCGGAGGTTTTCATTGTGGCTGTGGTAACGAGTGCGTGGTACAAGATCAAAAGAATTTGATGTTGAAGTGAGACCCTTGGCGAATTGATACAGTGTGTCACCCTCCTTTCCTAGAGTAGCTCGAGTTCACAAAGGTCCAGAGCATGTTCGTAAGGGTTGAAATTTCTGCCTAGGATAATAGGGCATGCTCTTCTCTGTATCACTTCAATGGTTACTTAAATCTTGAGTGAGACCTGGGTGCCACACAACATCAACATATTCTAATATTGGTGTAATATACCTGTGACGTTTAAAAAGAACGCACTTTACGATTGAGTAGCATTCTTCAGGTTCTTTATTTCTGTGGAGTATCCAGAACAAAAATAAAAAAAAAACCAAACCAAAGCAAAACAAAACCCTAAAACAACATTGAACAGATAAGTTTGTATTAATTATTAACACAAGAGTAAGTATCTTCACATATGAAATACCAAATTATTCATCATCATTCAATTAAGATAAGAAGTATACATAAGCCATTAAGACTTGATATATTAAACAAACTACAGTAAGTCAGTATATAAAAGTAACGTATTACGCCATCATTTACTATCATAATGCATACAGTGTAACACAGTAAAGAGTAATCATACAATGATTCACTTAACAAATTTAATTAGTTAACTCCGATCTACATGACGAAATTCTTCCCCTTAGAAGAAACGGCCACTGGTGGGTTGGATGATTGATTGCTAATTGCCTGCATGCTGCCTAAACGGCCTTCACAATGAGTAAAGAAGACCGTGGTAGTAGAAGAAAATCGGACACAGTTCAGCCAGTACTGCTCCAATCATGGTCAAATTTCAGAAAGTATACACAATTTCTGAATCTAATGTTATTATTTAAAACATAAAATGTTTTAAACCAAAATCCGACCATAATGAAAAAAGACAGTAGCTGTACGTCTGAGGATTTACTTGACTTTTTTTTCACGAATTTCGCCAACGTAAAACCGATCGGGAGAATACTAGCCAGAAAGATATGCATCAATATTTTATTAGTTCTCAAAAAACAAAGATGGTAATTTTGGTCATTTTGGGTATTGAAAATGACATGGTGTATTGGTGCTTATGCTGGCCTAAATAAAAATAAGAATACGATTCTTTCTAGCCTATTCTATTTATTTTATGATCGTGTGGCGTACAACAGCAATGTTTACTTACATTCCCGGCTATCCAGGGGCTATTCTACAGCTTACAGCTGATGTATTTCAAATCTAGGCTCAGAGAGTAGTAAATCTCTATTTTATAGGGCCTCCGAATCGAGCGATGAATATTTAGTTGACAGTTAGAATTTAGGAACAGAGAATAACTCGTCATGTATTAAAATCAAATGCTAAATTGATTTTATAACTGATATTCTGTATCTTCGTTGCATACGATCTACAGACGATTACTCGCTCTCACGGCCAGTGCACAACGTCACGAACGAACGAGAAGCCCATGTGCTTGAGTCGTAGGCGATTTAGAACCGTCCATTTTGCGGCAAGGTATTCATTCTGTATTATAACTATAAATACACATGCCTAAACATTACCACATTTAAAGATGTGTATTAACCGTTATAATAAACATGTTTAAATATTATATTAATATTCAAACACGTGCAATAACCGTTATAATACACATGTTTAAATATTATTATAATAAGCTTCACCGGGCACACAATGGTTCGGTCTTGGGATGCCAGGGGTGGGCGCTTCAGTTCAATCTTATTATTTTTGTTTGTTATGCATCGTAATTTTCCCGATTTTTAGGTGTGAACACAATTTATATTTTCTTTTTAATTATACTGTGGTATAGACAAGAAGAACAATTCCCAGTAAAAAATATTTGCGGGAAATTTAGTAGTTGCTTCTGTTCGTTACGGACTGCCAATGCACTTTTTGACATCACACCACACCTAAACATGCGCTCCCGATTATAACTTCTTTTTATTGAAAATGTAGGAATATGTTAAGAGAGAATGTAGGTAAGAATGGCCCCGGAAAAAATGGCCCCAGAAAAAATGGCCCCGGAAAAAATGGCCCCGGAAAAAATGGCCCCGGTAAAAATGGCCCCATATGACAGGTAGGTAAAAATGGCCCCAATGAAAAATTCGGTAAAATGATATATATTTTTTTAATCTTTAAATATTTAAATACTGTATAAGCAAAAATTGAATCAAGAAATAAAAAATGGCCCTCAATTTTAAAATTAAAGAAAAAAAAAATAAACAAATGTTGTAAAATACCTTGTAGCAAAAATTTAATTAATAAATCAACATAAAGAATATGCATATTTGAGAACTAAAATAAATTAGTTTTTAGCTCCTATGAGTAGCTCTGGTAGTAGGTATAAGTATTTTTTAAAATTATTAATATTATTAGATATTATTACTATATTTGCGGCAAATTATTAATATTATTATTATTATTAATGGCTCTGATGGGAGGCTCTAAAACATTGATTCGGCACCAGATTTGAACGACGAACTTGCAGGAAATG
>NW_022720930.1:0-29645 GCF_011630105.1 Anneissia japonica | reverse complement strand
TATTGGGGCCATTTTTACCTACCTGTCATATGGGGCCATTTTTACCGGGGCCATTTTTTCCGGGGCCATTATTTCCGGGGCCATTTTTTCCGGGGCCATTTTTTCCAGGGCCATTCTTACCGTACACCGTTAAGAGAGTATTAATTGTTGTAGCCTAGATTGTAGGCTTATTCATTACGTTTGCCTGCCTACAATAGTACGCGACCTTCGCTGGCCGCCGGCAGCGGGTAATAAATTATAGGTAAGTAGAGAATCTGTCACCCGACCTGTCACTTGTGACAGGGGGTTGGATGATCGATTACCCGAGTAGGTCGGGTAGCAGGACCGAATTCCCTAATGGCTGATTTTCGGCATCTAGAACAATAAGACTATAAGTAATAGCAGCATTATTAATCTCATCAACACATTATTCTCTACTAATTAAAACAATCGTATTCACTCGTGTAACCAATTCACTTATCAAAAACGCATTTAAATTAAAATATAATTGTTGATTTACTATTAATATTGGCCTAAACATAGGCACCGCCATCTTGGATTACATTCCATGGGCGCAGCCATCTTGAATTGTTTGTTTATAGTATAGCGCCACACTATGAGTTAAAATATAACTATCATGTAATTAGTATGAGTCATCATCTACTTCATGGTCAACCTACAGTGTAGTCCAAACATTCCTATCGGAAACCGTAAACTACTGTAGTTACGTGGTTGCGGAAAGATCGTATTAAAAGCATATTCCACCCAGCATTGGATAGATTAACTTTACTCCTAATATCTTATTATGTGGGGGTAATTATGACCTTCTACAATGTATCTTTTAGCCACATTACTATATTAATGCATTTCTTGAATTTTTCAAAATCTACTATTATATTAGCATAAGTTAAAAACGCTTAGTATACACATGGATAACTCCATGGTATACAAGTCAACCATTCTGTTATTGTTATAATTTATATTAAATCATGATCGTTGTCACGTAGTGCTTATGAAATTCTGTTATTGTTATAATTTATATTAAATGATCGTTGTCACGTAGTACTTATGACTGTGTCTTGGGTATGTCTGAGTCTGTGTTCCCGTTGATGTATAATGTAATTGGTTCTAAATGTGACAATATAAATAATATGTTTGTAGTAGTTATTTTAAAGAATGTATGTAGCACAGCTTCAGTCTCATATCCTGCTTAATATTCAGGTTATCCTTGCTTGTGATCGGCTATTTTTGTGAGATATTTTGGGTTAGGACATAATAATGTCGGAGTTTCGATTCGACCTATGCAACGCTACTGAAACAATACACTTTCCCCATCAGGGCGCCGCTATTAGTGGAATGCGATCTGTTCGCGAAGCACGAGCTCCTATAGTCAGGACAGTTTGATTCTAATCAAACGGGAAATCTGGAAGAATTTCATCAATGCGCTCACTGGAATCTGATACCCGAATTCAACAAAATGAAGTACAATAATAGCATGAACAAAAAAAGATTATAACAGATCTAAAAAAGCAACCAACATATGCTTATTGCCTAAGTTAAATTGTTGGCCCTGGTTCTTAGCCCCAGGACCACGGTTTAAAGACGAGATTTCCCCACTTGATGATAAGAGAGTCTTCAGTTTCATGCACGTTTCTCTAAGATCATGAACTTTTGGGGTTGATGGAATTTGTTTGAGTAACAGGGACCTATGGACATTTGTTGGAAGTATGTGGGTATATAATTGTTTGCAGTTGAAGTCTCAAATAATGGTATCTCTGTATGGCTATGGTTTTGTTGTGGATATAAGTATAAGAGGTGTTTATGATGGTCAGAATGAAGAATGCGGTAGGCCTATTACACTCATAGAAACATCTAACACATGATAAGTTTTGGTTACTAGTTTATGGATTGTTGTTTAGGGATTGTTTTTTTTTTGGATTGTTGTTTTTGAAGTTCTGTTCATTGTGGTTATATATTCTAAAAAGTAGAGTATTCAGACTCGTGACAAATGTCTGGTCTGCCTGGTTATAGGCATATTGTTACCCCTGCATGTCATTTGCTGATGGGAGGATTGCATTAACTATGGTCGTTTGTTCTCGCTAGCTTTTGCTGTTGTGGTATTGCTGTCTTCGGGGCTAGACACTATGTCATCTAGTATTTAAGCTGTAAGATCGTGTAAATCCGGTATAGAGGAATGACGGGATGAGTCATGAGCTTAAGATAAAATGAGTATAAGACAATGTCCTAAATGTCACTAATAGTAAACAACACAACACATTTCTTGCTAATCGAATCTCAATTTGGATACTTTATTAGTAACTATAGTACCTGAATTTTAAGGCAGTATATGGCATAAACACACGTAACACTGGGAGCCCTAAATTTGTAGTTGTGTTTATTGTGCTTATTCCAAAAAATACCGTACATTATTCAGACTCGTATCAAATGTCTGACATTAATAAACCCCTGGTTACTAGGCATATTATCCTTGTATGTGATTGGTTGATTTCGGTAGAAATGTAAAAAAAAGCATCTTCGTGTTTTCTCTAGCTGTTTGGGGTTTTCCCACATAATGGGAATCAAATGCACTATTTCACTTTGTTGTGGCTAACAAAAGCTGTTGTGGGATTTTTTTTTTTTTTTTTTTTTTTTAATTTGTATTCATTTCGGTTAATCTAAAAAGTACAGTATTCAAACTCGTAACAACAGTCTGACAATAATAAGCTTACTAGGCATCCCTGTCTGTGATTGGTTGATTTCGGTAAAAAATTATAAAAGCATTTATCGTGTTTTTTCTGGCTCAGGCTCGGATCTAGTAAGGTGGTGGACGAGGGAAAAATTCTGGATCTATCCCTGTGGCTGGTTTGGGTTTTGTTGAATTGAACACTTTTTGGGTTTTCCCCACATAATTGGAATAAAATAATTATTTAAAAAATATAAATATGAGTATCTGACAACAAAATAATAAATAATGGTTGCATTTTTATAGGATCAGAGGATATTATAAAATACCACTCTCATCATTTTTTTTTTGTATCTCTTGATGTTTTATAAAACAATAATGTAATCTAATTTTACGTGTATCTATTTCATTTGTGGAATAAGATTTGATAGTGAAGCATGAATTTTACAAAATTGGGTGTATATATTCTTCGGACTCTGCAATCACTCATGCTTGTAACCTGAGACAACTATAGACGTATGCTTGTATAGTTGTCTCAGCTTGTAACAACACTAAAGAATAGTTTCTAAATCTGGCAGTCTGTTTATTGAAGCAACGTTTGTTGTTTGCTTCTTATGATATGTGCCAAACTTTATGCTTGTTTTGTAGAAAATCACACAATTGAAGCGCTAAGTCACCCAATATAGCAACAACTTTCGATCGAAAAGTTAGGCCAATGAAATATGATACATTGAAGCATTGAACCAGACCAATCTCTTGAAGAAAAAAAAAAGCCTGATTAAGAGTACTGTATTAATATTAGACCGTGGGTTGAGGATCGAAAACGTTCAATTCTGTGACCCACCAATCCGGGCTTCCTGGCTTTTGCACAAAAATGTCAATACTATTAAATTGTAACATAATTTGAATGTCGGCAATCGTGAATTTGGGGAAACTGTAACCAAAAATGAGAATTTATATCAAAATTTGCTGCTTAACTATAGCCAATCAGAAGACGACTAACAATGAAGTTTGGCTTAGCTGCAAGGCCCTCAGCCAATCACAAACTACCTTCTATGCCATTTGTCCAATGTAAATAGTAAACGACACACTCCACTTGCAAGTATGGCGTTGGCCAGAAGTTCTTCAAATGATAAATCTAAGCCGGTTTCAGGCATATTTTTGTGATACATGTTGTAAGTACCTAGAGTATGGTTGTGTCATTAAGCGTAAACAGCTTAAAGAAATTTAAGGATGTGCAACTCTGTGGAAAACAACAAATACGAGTCCTCAGTAAGGCCTATTAAGTTATTATTAAGTCGAAGCTGATGAATAGCCTACATATATAACGAAGGGGATCTCAGGGATGGTGGTGCAAGTAATAGTAGTCAAAATTGCACCGAATCTGTTTAAAGGTACGTGTGTGGTTACATATAACGTTAAAAATGGTATAAGCACTAAGCGTCTCTCTATCACACCACACACACACAGACAGGAAGACCTGCCTTTTCCTCAAACTGGGGTACTATCGACAGCAAAATAACCACAGAGTATTGTGAATCAAATACGATGATGTTATATTGTAATAAGCATATTGAGACAATAATGTTCGCAATGAATCGACCCAGCATAAACAACTGACCATGAAGACAAATCAAGAATAGCCATCCACAATTATATAGCAACTATTTACTACTGTCTACCAAGAACAATTACTACACAAATTGAATCAATTCAGTTTTTTGGGGTGGGGGATGTGCCCTTCAGTGACTGTGCTTAGACTAAGTAATTCAGGCTTAATTGGATTTTAATGTCTTCATGAAAAGAATATAACAAAATTATTATTATAATAATAGTACAGTATGCTTTATCTACATAGGAATCCTTAGACACAACATAACAAAAAATATATTAATTAATAGGTATCAAAATAAATGTTATTAAATGTTTTAAATGCTATTATTTGATAATATTTTGACATGAGTATATGACCTTTAACCAATTTTATCATTTCCAACCACAGTTACGTACCTTAATTTGCAAATACGCCCTCTACGGCGAATAAGTAACTAGTTTCTAATTCGCTGTAACATTCAACCTAAGGTATTATTTTGTCATCTTCTGATATGGATATATGACCTTTGACCACATCTATCAATTCCAACCACAGTTACGTGACTTATGTTGCAAACACGCCCTCTACGGCGAATAAGTAACTAGCTTCTAATTCGACATAACACTCAAATGATGCTATTATTTGATACGGTAATATTTTGACATGAGTATATGACCTTTAACCAATTTTATCATTTCCAACCCTGTCTCTTATACACATCTAGATGTGTATAAGAGACAGATTTACGATTGCCGACAATTATATTATGTTTCAATAAAATAGTATTGACATTTTTGTGGGAATGCCAAGTAGCGCGGATCGGTGGGTCACAGAATTCGTAAACTAAGCCGATTTTGGAGCCTCAACCCACGGTCTATATTGATCAGCCGTCTGTATTTGTCAAACTATACTTCATCATAGGCCTACAGTATTTTACCACCTAATCAGAATACTAGTAGGAAAAAAAAAATAAATAAAAAAAAAAAAAAAAATAAATAAATAAATAAAAATAGTTCAAACCATCTATATTTAAGGTTCTTACTAAATACAAACGAGAAGAACCGTCCGTTACTCAATGGTTGCGAAATCAAAGATCGTCAATAACCAACAGCAGAATACACCCAAATTTGCCTTGAAGGCTTTACGCCTCAATATATTTACACAATTAACGACATTAAAGAATTATTAAGATAACACCTGAGAGTTGGGGCTGACCAAAGACAGTGGTGCCACCAGCGGGTGAGGGAGGGGAGATAGGCGGTGGATCCAAAATAAAAAGAAATAATTTGTCTATCCAATAACGTAATTTTCATTATAATGCCTAATACTGTTGTCTAAAAGCACACATTTGACCGTACTAAGGCATACAAGCCATACTGAGAGAGCAGCTTAGCTCAATCGGCTAGTCTGGTGGTAGCCACTGTGTGTGCGCTGAACCGTGGAGATCTCTAGGTCCCCGGTTCAATTCCCATCGCTGCCTTTCCTTGTGTTTCAGCTAGAGGGCTGAAATACAAGTTACAATAGCGCACCGTCTTTCGGATGAGACGTTTAAGCCGTTGGTCCCGTGTGTATTTATGGCCTATGTGCACGTTAAAGAACACAGTACACTCTTCGGAAAAGAGTAGGGTATTGTCTCCCGCCCGGTGTACTGTCCAATCATCACCAGAAGGACCCCACTGGAAATAAGTCTTCTAGACTTTCGTGGGGCTATCCTTGGTGTTTACACCGAATAAATCCAATACAAACCCCCCCCCTCCCACCTTGAACCCTACCAGGGATTTTTTTTTTATGCCGTGCAGTCGACCGAGGTTCTATTCGACCCCTTTGTTCGGTCCCTTCCTTTCGACATGTCATGCAGACTACTTGTCGGCAAATGTTTAGTGCCACCGCTGACCAAAGACCATTCTAGACTTTATAGAAAACCATTTCACCTCTCCATCTATTACAAGGACCAAACTGTGTCAGAACAAATTAGTATGCATGTACATAACAAAAAACCTAAATTCTATTAGGTGGTTCTGGTTCTGGGGTATATCCGAACACCCAAAACTCAAAAAGTGTAGGAGTGATAGGAAAGGTCCATCACCGCAGTTTAAGACGCGCAGCATCAGTCATGAGCTAGATTGCCGAACAGACTCAGGCTGCATTAGATCTGATAGGAAACTCACAATCACACGAGCATCGGCTTTGCGAAAAACAAAAAACCAAAAAAAAAAAACACATTTTGGTAGTGAAATATAGGTAGAGTAAGCTAAAACTACATCTCCAAGTAAGAAGGCGGGAAAATTAGGAAGTTAGACGTAAAAAAAAAATTAAAAAAAATTTAACCCTTCAAATGATTGTGTATTTCTGTAGATAAATTATGTCTACACTATTCCGGATCCGCAAGTAATTTTCTAGACAATCGACGTGAAGTGGGAAGGTAATGTAAGACCCCCCTACAATGTACATTTAGCCACGTTGCTATCTTATTGCGTTGGCCAAGTTCCCCCGAAGTAAATGCTGTGATAGAAACAAAAACTTACCCCATCTAATAATGTGAACCTTAACTATGTATTTTCTTCCCGAATTTGGGAGGAGGAAGATGGGAGATAGTGGGCCTATTCTGTAAACTACAGGCACCGCCGATGATTATAAAGCTATAAGGTATACTAACTAAATTAATAATAGCTGGGAACGTTGTAATGAAATTGTAATCTAAACTAAAGAATACAGTATTCAAACTCATTAACAATACTCAACAGTCATTAGCCCTTAAGACAGAATGCGCCTGCTTGAAATTGGCACAGCTATGAAAGTTTTAGAGTGAGTATATTTTCACATAAAGTAAACAACCATTCTTTTATTGTTATAGTTTATATTATAGATTGTTGTCATAAATGATTGTGTTTGGGGTTGTCTGTGGGTACGTCTTTGTCTGTGTTGGTTCTAAATGTACCAATTATGTATTAGAGTTTTATTGCAGATATTTTAAAGAATGTAGTACAGTATTCTGATTCTATCCTAAATAGGCCTACTAGGCAAATTATCCCTGCCTGCAATATGATAATTTCTGTGAGATTTTGTATACAAAAAGCCGGAGTTTGCTTCGATCTAGAAATACCAAAACGACACACTTTCAACTACCTGTTTGCGAAGCACGATATCCTATAGACAAAGTCCAAAGCAGGTTCGATTCTAATCATACTGGAAATCCCCCTCAATTCTGGAAGATTTGTATACTGCACTCACCATGATTCTGATGCTTGGATTATACAAAATGAACTAAATATTAGCATACCGGAACTTTAACGGACCTAAAGCAACCAGCCATGCCGTAGTTTAAGTTAGGTTGTTGGTCCTGGTTTTAAACATTGGATCGCAAAATATCTCATTAAATTGTTGTGAGAATCGACTGATTCATTGCGAATCTATAAATTAAAAACCGCCAAGATATTTTATTTTAACCCACTTAAGTACCTGTTTCAGCTGAGAGTTCATGCCAGGGGCAGATCCAGGATTTGAAAGAGGGGGGTGGGGGTCAAAACGTTTCCAAAAATACCTAAAATGAAAGTGGGTGGGGTCCTCCCCATGGAAAATTTTCCCCTTAAATCCACCACTGTATGACTAACGCTCATGTGACTTAGGGTTTTAAAACAAATACGGTATAATTATACTCGCGTATAATAGGACGAGGCTTAAAATAGCAAATTACGATCGAAAAAAGGGGAGTCGTCTTATACGCACGACATTCAGATTTTAGGTTTTTATAATCATGTTCGTCTTATGTGCGGATCGTCCGTAACGCACGAACTTAATACTGTAATGAAGCAACTACAGAAAATGTTGTATGAATGAAAGCAATTTTAAATACGGGAAAATACGATTTTGATGGTGACGATTTAAAAACTCATAAAATGATATTTTTTGGGAGATTAGGCCTACCCTTGAATTTGACTCCATTTATCCAGCTAGATGCAGTATCAGGACAACAAAAAATTAGGAATTCCGACCATGAAACAGGGATTCGTCTTATACGCCAGACCTGGCCAGACATACAAATGTCAACCAAAGATCTTCTAGAACTCGGAAGTCGTCTTCTTATAAGACATACGCGAGTATATACGGTATTGTTTATTGCGTAACCCCTGCGGAAGTTCGGGTTCCAGTCACATAATCAACGGTTGGTTGTAACAATAAAAACGCAAGACTGCTCGCGACTACTAGATTCTACAAGTGCGTGGTTGGCTGGGTTGTTTTGGTCGGAACGGAGAAATTTTCTCTGTGAATTGATTCTCGAACGAGATAATGAAAGCTCTCTAATGACTCAAGCTACTGCATGACCGTTTTTATATTTTTAATAAAACCAATTTCTTCTAATTTTAAATACGTTTTCCCCTGAATTTGTGATAATTCGTTACCGTATCACGCATTTGTTAAATGCGTGACAAATTATGATCTCGCATGTGCTTCTGCAAAATGCGTGTTTCATCCAAATCACTTTGAAACGCAGGACTGTCCCGCACGATGCGTGACGGTTGGTAACTATGGCATAGGTAACTGCCGGGCCCTAGGTAAAATTGGTAAAAATGCACCTGATCGGACCTAGAGACAGAGAATTTAGTGGGGTCTACTCAAGAGAAACTCTTAATGCTCATATATTCTGAGATATTTTAAAACAGATACGGCATTTCAGAAATATCTAAAAAATATTTTGTTTAAAAAATTCAAGAATATTGAGAACAAACTATGGTCAAATCATATAGGCCTATATGTTATCGTTTATGGCCTATTAGGCATTTCATGAATCTATGATATATTATAATCTTGACAACATGTATAGGTGGAATTTTGTCCAACCCGTCGTGAAAATGTACTGAATACTTAGTGCGTGTGAAAACACTTGCCACAGTAATACACAATGCTTACTTGGGCTCGAATTTAACCCTGGTTATCAGGTGTAAGCTCGGTGGTCTAGAGGTATGATGCCAGGCTAGTGATCTGGAGAACTGGAGAATGTGGGTTTGAGTCCCACAGGAGAACAACACGCACTGAGTATTTAGTACATTTTCACGACAAGTTGGGCAAAATTACACATATAAGCCCCCTAATTGATTCTCCTAAAGCAAATCCAGGTATTGTTTATTCCATCACGATATCATCAATTACCATTCAATAATAGAACAGTCATCAACCTTCTTGCAGTGAAGTGAATCTAAAATGTATTCATGAAGTTATGATGATCTGAAGTGTTTAAAATCGTACACAATAGGCCTAATAGTTGAACCAACTTTAAAATACCACAAATACAAATGTGCGTAACGATAAGTTTTATTGCTTTAGAAATGTGATTTCAAAAAGTATATTTGTGCATCACGCACTGAGTATTTAATACATTTTCACGACAGGTTGGGGCAAAATACATATAGGCCCCCTAATTGATTCTCCTGACGCAAATCTCGGTATTGTCTATCACGATAATAACAATTACCATTCACTAATAATACAACAGTCATCGACCTACCTGCAGTGAAGTGAATCTAAAATGTATTCGTTAAGTTAGATGATCTGAAGTGTTAAAAAACAGTAATAGTTGAACCAACTTTAAAATACCACAAATTTTGTTGTTGTTTATTATTTACTTGCAGCATTTGTGAAATTGGTAATTTGGTAAATTGTAATAAATATAATCAATAATTATAGCCTCTTAAACCTAATATTATTGAAGGGTCCTTTTAAAAATTAAATATTGTTTTTTAAAGTTATATTTTTAGATCATTAGACCAGATTAGACCTATTGAACACACTGCCCATACCTACGCTACTGGCCCTGAGTATTATTAGTGGTTACATAACGTTTGCTATGCACTGTATCATTCGCTATAGAAGTGGAAGACCATAATGTATTGGGAATGTACCTCTCTTTGTTAGGGCCTATAGTACAAACAGTGTAATTTAAACATTTTTGTAATGGTAATATTCAAAATAAGTGTCAAGGAAAGTAAGTATGATTGTTGGAAAATGGTCAACATTTTATTTTGAATTCCCACCGTGACCTTCGATTGGATCTGGATCCGCGTATAGTTAGCATGAATTTTGTAAGCCAGGACGCAGTAGTATTTTGTTACGTTTCTTCACGGGGGGGGGGGGTCCGAACCCCTGCACCCCTCCCTATATCCGCCACTGCATGCACATTTCTCTCAGATCATGAACTTCGGGCCGATGGCAAATCTTTTAAGTAAATTGATGGTGTCTTGTAAAAAAATTACATATGATATGTCGTATTTGTGATCTATATCGATATTTTAAAGTAATCATTGACACAATTGAAGCATTTTACAAACTAGGCCTACAAGGTTGCCCGGTTAATCGGGACATCTAGAATTTCCTCATTGGCCCCAATCATTGTGGGTCTAAGGTGGTTGTTGACCAACGTCGAAAAAGTCAACTTTATCATCCAACTAACGCTCCCGTGAGACCAAGTTGTTTAGAGTTGTTGATAAATGAAACCCCAGTCTGAAAGGGTTGAGTACCAGGGACGTATGTGGCAAAGACAAACCAAACCAGTCACTCGTCGCAAATCGTGTTTCAGAGATAATGGTTAAATCTTGCTGGATTGTCTAAATTTTAAAAATCTATTCTATTACACTAAGCTAACCTTTATATATCTATACATCATGCTATGCTGTTATTTTCCGCATTTTCAATGTTAAAACAACAGTTTTTAACGATATGTTGATGATTTCTGAAAGAGAAATGCTCGAAATCATAAACTTTGAAGACTGATTTCTCAAATATTGGTTTTTAACCAGCTGCATGTTTAAACTCCTGTAACCTCAAAACAAAATGTCAGATTAAATGATTCTTTTACCATTTTATAGCTCTCAATTTACTGTTTAACCCTGTATTAATAACTAAAGATCGATTTTTGCAAAGACATTTGTGTACGTTTGAGTTTATGCCTCCAGTAACCATACTGTATGTTGTAAGTGTTAATATTATGCAGGTGTCATTATGAGGAGTGCAGTAGGTCTGTTAGACTCATAACAATATCTGCCATAAGTTCTAGGCAGATTTTCTTTGCCTGTGATTGGCTGATTTATGGGAGTGTTTTCAGTCTTTGTATAATTTCATGATGTCATTTCTGGCTAGCTAGGCTGTTGAGGGATTGTAGAAGTTGTGTTCACTGCGGTTATTATTCTAAAAAGTACAGTACAGTATTCAGACTCGTAACAAAAATCTGACAGTAACAAACCCTGGTTACTAGGCATATTATCCCTGCCTGTGATTGGCTGATGTTTTTTTTCTGGCATTTTGAAGTTTTGTTGAATTTAACCCATGTTTGGGATTTTCCCGTATTAGGAGAATCAAACCAATTATTAGTATAGATAGAACGAAATAATGAATAATGGTTGTAAGTTTATATAGGCTCAGATTATAATAATTCTATATATTTTATACAGATTCTTGTTTCTAAATTAAAAATTCTTTAATTTTTCTTGAGAATAATACTAACTGATTTCGCATAAGAATACACAGCTTTTCCTCCTTAATCTTAACGAGTAAAAACAATATTATTATCTTATTTTATCTCTTCCAGAAAAAGTTGAAGTGGTTGGCGCAACGAGTGGACTTTCAACATTGAGGTCGGTGGTTCGAAACTCTCGCTATGCAAGTCGTTTGTGTCCATAGGCAAGACTATTTATCTACGATTGCCTCTCTCCACCAGTAGTATAAATGGGTAGCGGTATGCTGGGAAGGTAAAACAGACTACTATGCGGGAGGAGTGGCGACCCCCCCCCCCCTCCCCCGCAGCATTGCACAGTATGGCCCAAACGCCAAGGAAAGACAGACGGGCATTTCAGCCTGTGAACCCAGATCTTCAGGGTTTCTTTACCTTATTAAGACAATAATGTACATTTACGTTTATCAATTCAGTAAATCGCGGGCTTTCACTTATTGAATAAGGTTTAAAAACAAATTAAAGTAGTTTGATGTAGTATTACAAATGTTGGCGGATTGCAATATTTATTGTACAAGAGTGGGTGTTTATTTTTTCATTTTTTGTACCCGTAACCACGTGAAAACACAAAATCCTAGTTTTTAAATTTGACAGTCTGTTCATTGCAGCGACGTTTGTTGCAGAGTTGTTTGCTTCATTTATGCTTGTTTTGTAAAAAAAATTACACAATATTGAAGTGCTAAGTCATCCAAATATAACAACCACTTTTAATAATATGATTGGACTTACGATTTACATTACACACAAAGGGCCGTTTAATATCATTACAGATAAGACCACTTGTATGTTTCCCTTCATACAAATTGAGGGCTCACACATAGTGGAGCCAATTTTAAGCTACGTAAATAATAATATTTATGTATACCCAACATATTATGTATATACCCGATAGCTGGTACACACTATTACAATTCAATACGGCTGTAGGCCTATAGGCCTATTATTTGATGTACAAATCTCCCTCCAATTAAAGACCACTTTTGGGACCGGGGTTTCCATGGTCTTTAGCAGCTTTGGTCTCTCATTAGAATAATAAAGATGAAAGAAATTTGTTAATTGGGACCACAGAATAGTGATCTTTAATTGGAGGTGGTCCTTATTTGGAGGGGTCTTTGATTGGAGAGAGACCTGTATTATTAGATATGGAAAATTTCATCTGCAAACGAGTAGATGAAAGAATAGATAAGAAACAAACTAAAAAAATCCAATATACAAATCAACTACAATAATTAGATAAATGTATAATTTTGTCTATTAATAATAAACTTACAAATGTCATCTGACGGAGGAAGGGGGCGATCACAGATTGAAAGGCCGATTTTTCCGATAGCAAAGTGGACGGAGACAGGAACGACCAAGCACCACCCAAAGGGAGTCTAAAGAACAAATCACCTGGGAACTCCAACAATTAGGTATTTGAAAGGCTTATTTAATCAATTTTAGAGTCGCACATTCTGTAAACCTTTACATAGATTTTTTCTCCCCGAAAATTGTGCTCCCATACATGGTAAGGATAATCATTGGCACCCCACAACTCCCCATTCCATTGAAGCCACTAATGCAAATTCCCCTTTTCCTATTGCAAACTCTCTAATTAACCAAACTAGCTTGTATTAAATACTATTAGCATGATTAACTTTGCCATTTACATGCTAGAATGATTCAACTGAGACCTTTCCGCTCCCATTCTCATCGTACCTCTCCCCGAATCCCACCAGAGGCATTTAGGTTGCACCTGGGTCTGCTAGATACGTGATATAGATTCCTGGTTACGGAAGCCTACAAATTATGCAGGTCTATGCTTAGAATATTACCAAGTCTATGATAAATCATCGAAGTTTAACTTAAAATGAATATAACATTTTTTTCTCCCCAAGGAGGATTGAAGAGGAGTTTTCCCATGTTAAACGACCAGACCATAGTTAAAAACAACGCAGCGCAAGAAATAATGAAATAATTAACGTGTGTACTGTTATTGAAAGGGTTTAACAAGAGAGCATAGGCTTATGTTTTTACCAGCTGTCGAAAATATAATATTAGTTGGAGCATCAATGTTGCACTGACAAAATATCCAGTTTAGTTGGATTCGTAAACTATCAAAGAATTTGATAACTTGATATGGATTTCACGTTTCAAAGTTCATATATAATAGAACGTTGGTTTATTTATTTTTTGTTGTTGCTCTTGCTATAATTGTCATCATAATTGCTTTAACATTAGATGATTTGGTTTTATTCAATGACACAATACACAATTTTTAAATGAGCTAGTTATTTTGTGGGATAAATGGGAATTATTTGTCAATATCAATAAAATCTAAAAAAATTAAATGATTTTTTTATGTTGGTCAATTTAATTATTATCAATAAACCTAATTGATTTTCTACAATATTTACATATTGATTCAATTTTTCTTGATGTTCGTGAATCCCGTTTGTTCTCTGCTGTTGTTTGACACTGCGCCTCGAGCACCAATTTTGGTGGTAATGTTTGCGCTTTAAAATCGTTATTATTATTATTAATAATAATAATAATAATAGTGTAGTTTTATATAGCGCACATATCCATCTAATGTAAGATGCTCAGGGCGCTTGAAATGTGGACTAGGAACTCGACCAATGACTTTCTTCGCCCCTAAGGGTCCCTTCGTGTCTATGCTACCCGGTGACCCGGTACCAGCAACTCTAGTCGTCCACCACAGGGGCTGTCTGTTCCAGTACACACCGGGGTAACCCCCTACTCGTCTCGAAGGATGTACTGGGTTCTTTATAGTGCACACGAGCTATGTTGATACAGTATTTGCAAAATGTTGACGGATTGCAATATTTATTATACAAGAGTGGGTGTTTATAGTTTCATTCTCCCTACGCTGTAATAACTCATGCTTGTAACAACACTCACAAATATGTTTAAATTTGGCAGTCTCTTTATTGCGGCGACGTTTGTGTTAGTTGTTTGCTTCGTCATGTGCAAATTCTGTGCTTGTTTTGTAGAAATTCACACAATTGAAGTGCTAAGTCACCCAATATAAAACAACTTAGACAAGCTCAGAAGGCCGATGGAATGCGATGATCCATTGAAATATTGAACCAAAGTAATCTTTAGAAAAAGATAACAAATACTTGATTTAGAGTATTTATATTGATCAACCATCTATATTTATCAAAATATACTTTATCTATACACTGACCAATTTTGTATGGAATCACACTAGAGGAACAAAAGCCATGGAAATCGAGTTGGCAGTACATTACTGTGAACTTTACCCTCTTTTAAGGTCATGTAGAAAAATTAAAGCATGGAGGAATTAGTTTAGAAAAGAATACATTTTGCGAGAGGCAAGTCGCGTAAATTAATACGCGTAAACATAATATTTGATGATTATTGCAACCACCTTTACTAACATTAAACCAGCGTCAGATCCACCCTTTAAGGTCCTTAAGAAACTTGAGAGTGTAAACCGCAAACTAGTTAAGTGGTTGCGAAATCAAAGATCGTAACAAACAGTATATTCCACCCAACATTGGATAGGTTAACTTTACTCCTAATAAATATCTTACTATGTGGGGGTGAAATATTACCTCCTACAATGTATCTTTTAGCCACATTACTATATTAATGCATTTCTTGAATTTTTCAAAATCAACTATTACAATAGCATAAGTTAAAAACGCCTAGTATACAAGTCAGCCATTCTGTTATTGTTTATTCAGGTTATCCTTGCTTGTGATCGGCTATTTTTTGTGAGATTTTTTGGGTTAGCACATAAAATGTCGGAGTTTCGACCTAGGCAACGTTACTGAAACAATACTGTACACTTTCCCCATCAGGGCGTTTCTACTAGTGGAATGTGATCTGTTCGCCAAGCACGAGCTCCTATAGTCAAGACAGTTTTATTCTAATCGAACGGGAAATCTGGAAGAATTTCATCAATGCACTCAATCGAATCAGATACCCGAATTAAACAAAATGAAGTACAATAATAGCACAAAAAATATTATAACACACCTAAAAAAGCAACCAACATTGCTTATTGCCATAAACTGTTGGCCCTGGTTCTTAACCCCGGGACCACGGTTTAAAAACGAGATTCCCCACTTGATGATAAGAGAGACTTCAGTTGAGAGCATGCACGTTTCTTTCAGATTATAAACTTCGGGTTGATGGAATTTTTGTTGAGTACCAGGGACCTATGGACATTTTTAGGAATATGTTGGAAGTATGTGGGTATATAATTGTTTGCAGTTGAAGGCTCAAATAATGATATCTCTGTATGGTTATGGTTTTATTGTGGATATGTCTATAAGATGTGTTTATGACGGTCATAATGAAGAATGCAGTAGGCCTATTACACTCATAGAAACATCTAACACTCATAAGTTTTGGTTACTAGTTTACCTGGATTGTTGTTATAGGGATTGTTGTTTTTGTTCTGTTCATTGTGGTTATATTCTAAAAAGTAGAGTATTCAGACTCGTTACAAATGTCTGGTCTGCCTGATTACTAGGCATATGGTTACCCCTGCATGTCATTTGCTGATGGGAGTATTGCATTAACTATAGTCATTTGTTCTGGCTAGCTTTGGCTGTTGTGGTATTGTTGTCTTCGCGGCTAGACACTATGTCATCGAGTATTTAAGCTGTAAGATCGTGTAAATCCGGTATGGAGGAATGAAGGGATGAGTCATGAGTTGAAGATAAAATGACTATAAGACAATGTCCTAAATGCCACTAATAGGAAACAACACGACACATTTCTTGCTAACCGAATCTCCATTTGGATACTTTATTAGTAAACATAATACCTGAATAGTAAGGCAGTATATGGCATAAACACACGTCCCACTGGGAGCCCTAAATTTGTAGTTGTGTTTATTGTGCTTATTCTAAAATATACCGTACATTATTCAGACTCGTATCAAATGACTGACAGTAATAAACCCTGGTTACTAGGCCTATTATCCTTGTTTGTGATTGGTTGATTTCGGTAAAAATGTTTTGGATTTTGTTGAATTGAACCCTTTTGGGGTTTTTCCCACATAATGGGAATCAAATGCACTATTTCACTTTGTTGTGGCTAACTAAGGCTGTTGTTGGAATTTTTTTTTTGAAGTTGTATTCATTTCGGTAAATCTAAAGAGTACAGTATTCAAACTCGTCACAACAGTCTGACAATAATAAACCCTGTTACAAGGCATTCTTTGATTGGTTGATTTCGGTA
This sequence comes from Anneissia japonica, assembly GCF_011630105.1. NCBI lineage: Eukaryota > Metazoa > Echinodermata > Crinoidea > Comatulida > Comatulidae > Anneissia > Anneissia japonica. The sequence continues at coordinate 12,668 of NW_022720930.1, read as the reverse complement.
AAAATTTATAAAAGCATTTATCGTGTTTTTTTTCTGGCTCAGGCTCGGATCTAGTAGGGTGGTGGACGGGGGAACAATTTTGGATCTATCCCTGTGGCTGGTTTGGGTTTTGTTGAATTGAACACATTTTGGGGTTTTCCTTGCATAATTGGAATCAAATAATTATTCAAAAAATATAAATATGAGTATCTGACAACAAAATAATAAATAATGGTTGCATGTTTATAGGCTCAGAGGATATTATAAAATACCACTCTCATCATTTTTTTTGTATTTCTTGATGTTTTATAAGACAATAATGTAATCTAATTTTAAGTGTATCTATTTCGTCTGTGAAATAAGATTTGATAGTGAAGCATGAATTTTACAAAAGTGGGTGTATATATTCTTCGCACTCTGCAATCACTCATGCTTGTAACCTGAGACAACTATAGACGTATACATGTATAGTTGTCTCAGCTTGTAACAACACTAAAGAATAGTTTCTAAATCTGGAAGTCTGTTTATTGCAGCGACGTCTTTTATTTGCTTCGTATGATTATGTGCCAAACTTTATGCTTGTTTCGTAGAAATTCACACAATTGAAGCGCTAAGTCACCCAATATAGCAACAATTTCGACAAGTTAGGCCAATGAAATATGATACATTGAAGCATTGAACCAAACCAATCTTTTGAAAAGGATAACAAATACCTGATTAAGAGTACTGTATTAATATATTTCAGCTGTCTGTATTTGTCAAACTATACTTCATCATAGACCTACAGTATTTTACCACCTAATAACAATACTAGTAGGAAAAAAAAAATAGTCCAGCGTTCAAACCACCTTTATTTAAGGTTCTTACTAAATACAAACGAGTAGAACCCTCCGTTACTCAATGGTTGCGGAATCAATGATCGTCACTCACCAACAGCAGAATACATCCAAATTTGCCTAGAAGGCTTTACGCCTTAATATATTGACACCATTAACGACATTAAAGAATTATTAAGATAACACCTGAGAGTTGGGGCTGACCCAAGACAGTGGTGCCACCAGTGGGGGAGGGAGGGGAGTGGAGATAGGCGGTGGATTAAAAATTAAAAAAATTAAAAATAAATTGTCTATCCAATAACGTTATTTTCATTAAAATGCCTAATATTGTGGTCTAAAAGCACACATTTGACCGTACTAAGCTTTACAAACTCCCCTTTGAACCCTGCCAGGGATTTTTTTTTATGCCGGGCAGTCGACCGAGGTTCTTTTTGGCCCCTTTGTTTGGACCCTTCCGTTCGATATGTCAGACTACTTGTCGGCAAATTTTTGGCGCCACCGCTGACCAAAGACCACTCTAGACTTTATAGAAATCCCGCAAAACGGTATATTTCACCTCTCCATCTATTACAAGGACCAAACTGTGTCAGAACAAAGTAGTAATATGCATGTACATAACAAAAACTTAAATCCTATTAGGTGGTTCTGGTTCTGGTGGGTATATCCGAACACCCAAAACTCCAAAAGTGTAGGAGTGATAGGAAAGGTCCATCACCGCAGTTTAATACGCGCAGCATCAGTCATGAGCAGGATTGCCGAACAGACTCAGACTGCATTAGATCTGATAGGAAACTCACAATTACACGAGCATCGGCTTTGCGAAAAAAAAGGGAAAAAAAAGAAAAAAACAATTTTTGGTAGTGAAATATAGATACAGTAAGATAAAACTACATCGCCAAGTAAGAAGGCGGGAAAATTAGGATGTTACACGTTAAAAAAAAAAATTAAATTAAGAAAAAAAAAGTAACCCTTCAAATGATTGTGTATTTCTGTAGAAAAAATTAGGTCTACACTATTATTCGGATCCGCAAGTAATTTTATAGACAATCGACGTGTAGTGGGAAGGTAATATAAGACCCCCCCCCCCCCCTACAATGTACATTTAGCCACGTTGCTATCTTATTATATTGGCCAAGTTCCTCCGAAGTAAATGCTGTGATAGAAACAAAAACTTACTCCATCTAATAATGTGAACCAACTACGTATTTTCTTCCCGACTGGGGAGGAGGGAGATGGGAGATAGTGGGCCTATCCTGTACCCTACAGGCACCACCGCTGATTATAAAGTTATTGTAAGCTATACTAACTACATTGATAATAGCTGGGAACGTTGTAATGAAATTGTAATCTAAACTAAAGAATACAGTATTCACACTCATTAACAATTCTCAACAGTCATCGGTCCTTAAGACAGAATGCGCCTGCTTGAAATTGGGACAGCTATGAAAGTTTTAGTGTGAGTATATTTCACTCACAATAAATAGATGATTTGCTTTTTAAGGATAATATTTCTTGAGTTTTAATAAGCTTAATTAAGTTAAAACGCCTAATGTACAAGTAAACAACCATTCTCCTATTGTTATACTTTATATTATAGATTGTTGTCATAAATGATTGTGTCTGGGGTTGTCTGTGGGCACGTCTTTGTCTGTATTGGTTCTAAATGTGCCAATTATGTATTAGAGTTTTATTGCAGATATTTTAAAGAATGTAGTACAGTGTTCTGATTCTATCCTAATTAGGCCTACTAGTAAATTATCCCTGTCTGTAATATGATAATTTCTGTGAGATTTTGAAGTATACAAAAAGCCGGAGTTTGTTTCGATCTAGAAATACCAAAACGATACACTTTCAAGAACTACCGTACCTGTTTGCGAAGCACGATATCCTATAGACCAAGTCCAAGACAGGTTCGATTCTAATCATACTGAAAATCCCCCTCAATTCTGGAAGATTTGTATACTGCACTCACCATGATTCTGATGCTTGAATTATACAAAATGAACTAAATATTAGCATACAGGAACTTTAACGGACCTAAAGCAACCAGCCATGCCGTAGTTTAAGTTAGGTTGTTGGTCCTGGTTTTAAACAAAAACAAAAACAAGCAAAATATCTCATTAAATTGTTGTGAGAATCGACTGATTAATTGCGAATCTATTAATTAAAAACGGCCAAGATATTTTATTTTAACCCACTTAAGTACCTGTTTCAGCTGAGAGTTCATGCCAGGGGCGGATCCAGGATTCAAAACGTTTCCAAAAATACCTAAAATGAAAGGGGTGGGGTCCTCCCCATGGAAAATTTTCCCCTTAAATCCACCACTGTATGACTAACGCTCAGGTGACTTAGGGTTTTAAAACAAATACCGTATAATTATACTCGCGTATAATAGGACGAGGCTTAAAATAGCAAATTACGATCGAAAAAAAAGGGGGTCGTCTTATACGCACAACATTCAGATTTTAGGTTTTTATAATCATGTTCGTCTTATGTGCGGATCGTCCGACGCGCGAACTTACTACTGTAATGAAGCAACTACAGTAAATGTTGTATGAATGAAAGCAATTTTAAATACGGGAAAATACGATTTTGATGGTGACGATTTAAAAACTCATAAAATGATATATTTTGGGAAATTACCCTTGCATTTGGCTCCATTTATCCAGCTAGATGCAGTATCAGGACAACAAAAAATTAGGAATTCCGACAATGAAACAGGGATTATACGCCAGACCTGGCCAGACATACAAATGTCAACCAATGATCTTCTAAAACTCGGAAGTCGTCTTCTTATAAGAAATACACGAGTATATACGGTATTGCTTATTGCGTAACCCCTGCGGAAGTTCGGGTTCCAGTCACATAATCAACGGTTGGTTGTAACAATAAACTCGCAAGACTGCTCGCGACTACTAGATTCTGCAAGTGCGTGGTTGGCTGGGTTGTTTTGGTCGGAAAGGAGAAATTTTCTCTGTGAATTGATTCTCGAACGAGATAATGAAAGCTCTCTAATGACTCAAGCTACTGCATGACCGTTTTTATATTTTTAATAAAACCAATTTCTTCTATTTTTTAAATACGTTTTCCCCTGAATTTGTGATAATTCATGTGAAAGAAGACCTAAATCCAAGTATTTTCAATGAATTGTTAAATAAAGAATATAATGAAGGAGTATGGATTATAATTTCTATATTCGGCTGTATATAAGCTCCAATAGTAAATACACAAACAATCAATTGTTACTGCCTGTCGTTAATAAAGTGTGTAAATTAAAGGGTACAGACTTCATTATGGTAAGTGATTTTAACCATACTGAGATTGATTGGTCTTCTTGGGCCATAAAAAAATGCATTAAACAATAGCAACATGTTTATTGAATGCTTGAGAGACATTTTTTAAGTCAGTATACACCAACTAACAAGATACCGTGAAGCCCAAACATCAAACACGCTTGATCTAAATAACCACTGATGAGACATAGATAAATAACATTGAGATAGAACCACCACTCGGAAAGAGAGAGCATGTCACAATCTTCTTCAAGTACGCCTGTGAAACAAAAGCAAGGAGGTAATGGAATATACACTTAACTACTGCGCTGCTGCTGCTCTAAGTCATATCATTTCTAATGACATGCAGGATGAAAATGACACTATGCAGCATACAAAATACACATTTTTCATTTCATTTTTTTTGTTTTTTTTTTGTTTTTGTTTTTTTGTTTTTTAACTAATTTGTATTGCCTTGTTATTGTAAAATTATTCATGATTTACAAGTGTGTGATAACAACTCACTAGGATGTTGTTACAGATTTAAGCACTGTAGTGCCAGCGGTATATGTTCATTCCTTTAGTGACTTACTTCATTTTATGAATTAGTCAGGAAATGTGTTTAAAGTTTTGGGAGCCGGTTAGTTAACTCTGGCAATATTCTTGTACAACTTATAACACATTTATGCATTGTTTTTTTATTTAAGAAATGGAATGAACTATTGTACTAGCTATTGTAGACTTTATATTTATGACTGTTATTATTTTTGTTCTGTACTATGTACTGATGTCTGAAAAGTGCAACAAGTCTAAAATAGCACCTATGTATTTCAATAGTACCAGTACCGTGCACTAGTCCCTTGTTTTGTCGGCATTGTTTTTTAAGTTAGTTATTCATTGTACGGTATTCTAGTAACATACATATATTTTAGATGGATCAGATTGGATTTAATTGAGTTTTAACAAACAAGTTCAATTTTATTTCAGGGAGTACATATGGTCGAGAATTAGGCAGTAACCTGGGAGATAAATCTTATTGCACATGGTTACAATATTATTATTATTATTTACAAGATATAAAAAAGGGGTACGTTACATTTACACAGTTTTTCCTCGCCTTTATCATTAAATATAATAATATGTATGAGGAATTATAATGCATTGTTAATATAATAATGCAGTTATTTTAAACACACCTAAATATCCTTGTCATTTGATTTGATTGGTGAATTTCGTATCACGTGACATTGGTTATTTACACAATTTCGTCACTCATCATGAAGTTCCATCGGTACATTGTTGTGCATTCGTGCATTTTTTTTTTCATCTGTTCGGATCCATTGCACTCCTCAAGCCAATACAATTTTCATTTGCTAAAAGACGCTGGACTGTTCCATTTAGAAAAAGGGTATTTTTTTATATAAAATCAAATGACAAAGATCTATCTTAGAGTTTTTTTTAGTAATTTTAGATTATGATTAAACTCCATTAACCAGCTCCGTGTAAATTGGGTAATACAAATATACCTTGCCATGTAATACACCTCTGATTGGTCGACAACTCAATTATAAGTCTGTCGATGCGTAACTGCCCATGTTCTACCCCAATATAATCAATGACCACAGTTGTATTACGATATTATTACCACACGTTTTCGTTAGTTCTGCTGTTTGTAAATTTAACGACCGCCAACTAAATTGACGTATAACACTTCGTTTGAAGATTGGGATACAGATTATATTGTAAAAGCGAACAGCGCAAATAACAAGAGTGAAGTTTGGTATAAAAAGTACTTCCTCCAGTGCAGATTAAGTTTAACTTAGATTCACAGCCAAATTATGCCGTTCAGTCACAATCTTGTTTATACTACCCAAAGTCATCGTGTATTTCAAACACTAGCAACTTTTGATATGATTTGTAAAGGGGATGATGGTGGATCATTTGATGACTTCAAACGGTCATTAAATGAAATTGGTAATCCAGCTATAATATTTGTCCAACAAATAGATAGAAATGTGAAGGCATTAAAGCGGCTTCAAAACGATTACCATTTTCGCTTTACAACAACTAAGGTACCTAAAAAGAAAGATCCGACCAAGTTTAATTATAAGTACAATTCTGGAGTACTGGTAAAACAGTCAGAATTCCCTCGGATTGAGGAAGAAGTAAACAACGGACAATTAAGTCATTGCCATTGTATCGTAATCCTAGAAAACTCTAAACATCCTAAATTGGTAGCAATGTCTTGGCATCACGCAAAAACAAACAATGATGAGAACTCTATCGAATTGAATAGAATAACGGAAATCGCCAAAAATATGCAGAGTAAGCATAAAGCTGCGGTAATAATTGGTGGTGACTTCAACGTCGAAGGAATAGAAGCAGAGAAAAATATGGGAGCTGACTTTCAGGTATTTTACTTTCAAGATCAAATTTCTAGCAAATACGATAAAACCGACTATTTTATATACCTGCCTTATTCACCATCGAAGCGTAGGTCATCGCAGAGTGAGCCATCGGGGAGTGAGCCATCGGAGAGTGAGCCGTCGGAGAGTGAGCCATCGGGGAGTGAGCCATTGGGGAATGAGCCATCGGAGAGTGAGTCATCGGAGAGTGAGCCATCGGAGAGTGAGCCATCGGAGAGTGAGCCATTGGGGAGTGAGCCATCGGGGAGTGAGCCATCGGGGAGTAAGCCATCGGAGAGTGAGCCATCGAAGAGTGAGCCATCAGAAGATCCTGCCGATGATACTAAGAAATTACAGGACGTAATGGAAAATTTGGGTGCATTAAGATTGGATATTAAAGTAGAAACCAAAGTTATCAAATCGAATGCTTGTTTGGAGGAAATCTAAAGGTTTTGAGTATCAACTTAACATAATCTTGACACTATTAAAAGCAAACCGTAGTAAACGTAATTTTAGTAGGTCTTATATGCTTATCAAGATTATTAATGTCTTCTTAATATTTCCGTTTAGAGATTCACCAAGTGAGTAAATTTAAAAAAAGCCTACATTTTAATACATTATATTAAGATTTGATTGTTTATGATGTATCCTACTTCTTTTTTCTTTTTTTGGTATGCATATTTGACCCCGACCGAATTAAGCCTACGTTGTGCTTTTTTGGTTATCCGGTACTTTGCTTTAGGCCCATGTCCATACCTAGTATTGTCATTTTTCAGCACAAATAAAGAATAAATAGATATATGAATTATCTCCGAACAGAAAAATACAGCCTGTGAATATTGTTGTATTTGATTGTTATGCAAATTTCATGATTGTGTTAATACAGTGAGTTATTATACTAAATAGGTTTATTATTGTTATCGGGGCCAAACTAAATATCACGTACATATATTTCAGTATTCCAATTATTTAAATAATCATTTCGTGTCTTATTGTATATACATTTCGGACAATTTAGATGTTTCTATTTTCCTAAATGGAAATGTAACGTCAGTAATAATATGTAATTGGGTAATAAAACTTGTTGAATTGTTTTAATTGAAATATCCCTCAATATTATACATTAGCTATATTAATGGAGTTGTAGTTCTTAGTATTATCATATGCTACTCAACATCTATAAGCAATGGGCTAACATTGGTGACATGGTGTATATTATTATTATTATTATTATTATTATTATTATTATTATTATTATTATTATTATTATTATTATTATTTTTATTATTAATTTTATTATTGTTGTTGTTTACCGAGTAGCTTACTGACGCAAATAGTCATGTTGTTAGCATTGAGTATTTTAACGCGTACTATATGAGGATAATATTTGGTGTAAATGGATTTAAGTTTAAAATTATTGTAAATAATATTATTATTATATCTAAATACCTATATCATTAATACTAATGAAAGATAGTTTAATAGTTTGATTGAAAAATGTAATAAACATTATTAGATGTAATCATGTAGACTAGATACAATAGTAGTCTTGGTTCATGCACCCAACCACTGCAGCACAGGGTTGGACAACTTTGATGGTTCTCACGTGCTGATGGCGATTGGTGATGGTCAGGTTGCTACGCAAATAGAAAACAACAAAATGTTGTCATTTCCTATAAGGTTGAATATTAGACAAACATATAATTTTATAAAGTTGTCTCTGGTTAAATTGGTAATGAAGGGCAGTCTTTCTTTATGTTAATGAATTCGATTGCTAACTGTTTCAAATTTAATGTATATTTTGGTGGAAAGTATTGGGTAATAAATATTGGTTTAAACAAATTGAGCAGTATTTTCACTGAGAGGGCCACTCTACTGACAGAAATTAGAAATACCATGTCGGAGATACCGTTATCGGATTTTATCAACCCTAATGCTAAATATAGTTATGAATTATTTAGGTTTCTTTATCTTTAAGTATCATAGTTACAATATTGGCACTTTTACTTCTATAACTAACAATTACCGTATTCCGTTCCCCAAACCTAGGCGAGGGTGTTTGTGTTTGTGTGTGTGTGGGGGGTGGGGGTGCTCGTGGGTGTGTGTGTGTGTTTTTTTTTTTTTGTTCGTTTGTTTGTATTTTTTTTATAAATTAATAATCGCATAAAAGTGACACGTTGTCCTCGGAGTTGACTATCACATAGCATAAGTCAGCAAAATGCCGCTGTCGGATGTATTCTAGTATTTCCGAGTCTACGCGGTATATCGTACTTTCACGGCCTGAATATAGGAATTTATCACGCTCTAGATGAGGTTTACTCGCTTCAGTTGTTAACGTTTTTAACTTAAGTCCTGTATTCGCTTACGCCTTATACCGATTTCTAGGCCTATAGGCTTAACAATTCTTAGTTTATGGCTGGCAGGCAGACCATGTAGGTAGGCCACACGGCGTTCTAGATTATTTTTTGTAAAACGGTTTTAAAGGGGTTCTAGTGAGCCCAAGCTGGAATCAAGGGGAAGGGCCGACTCCAACACACAACATTTTAAAAAATAATATCATAATTGAGAAAAAGTGGTCCGGCCTGTGCGGTTCCGACGGCCCTGATGCTTAAAAGCTAGTTTAATTTACAATGTGTGTCTCAGGCTTCTCCACAAACAACATGAACTGTTCAATATTTGGATATATTGCTTGGCAACAGTTGAGTCACAGTATCTTGACAATAGACAACGCTTTCATCATCCATTCTTACTGAAATTACATTGCTTTCTCCATCAATCAATAATGTTATTTTGTGATAAGATGGCCTCGCACTGAATGAAAAACGTCTTTGGATGAATCACAGATCCTATAATGAAGCATATCCATTGAAATATAATAGATAGGGCACAGCCAAAGCAATACTGTCATTTTCCTTTCAATCTTTTCTCAGTGGCTTCATTACCCTGCCCCAATAATAGTTTAAATTAGCTTACAACATTGAAAATGATTAACTTTGAATACGGTGTATGTTATTTATGATGACCCAGTTTGAATGTCTATTATTATTATTATTATTATTATTATTATTATTATTATTATTATTATTATTATTATTATTATTATTATTATTATTATCATCATCATTATGTCTAAAGTTTAATAATTTTAACTATCTTGTAATGATTTATTATTTTTGTTTTTATTTTTTAATTTTATATAATGAATAAAAAAAGGCCAAAAACTATAAGGATAAATATTTGTAACCCAAGACCACAAAAGGGCTGTGAACTCGCATCACCAGGTTTCGAGAAAAAGGGCCAAACAGCCTGTATAACATGTAATTTGTGCAAAATGTGATTATGTCGTAAATATAAAGTATTACTATTAAGTTTGGGTTCAATATTTCAACTCTAAACCCTAAAATTTTGTAATTTTATGAAGGCCATTCTACGAGAAATTCACCAACTTTCAAGCCGCCATACTTTGCTTCCAAACAATTATTCACTACACAAAATTCAGGCCCCCAACTAGATAAATGAAAACTATTGGATAATAATACATTTATTAGTACTCGTATGCTATGTAATGATTTCAGAATAAACAAACAGTATAGTTATAAAATAGTAGAATGGTCACAGAGCCAGGTTAGACCTCCGAGAACATTTCGGTTCTTTGTAGTGAAGTAAATCTAAAACGTCTTCATGAAGACATTCAAAATCGTGTACAAAATAGTTGAACAAACTTTAAAGTATGAAAGTATTTCTAGTGATTCGTACTGTGGTACAAAGCTTAATTACGCAAATGTATACCTAAATGAAGGAAAACCTTGAATTAATTCAAAGAATACTAAACTGTTTCATGACTTGTTGGAAAAGATTTGGAAAACAATCCTCTTGCCCTCTGGCAGTGAAGCGGGCCAGAAATTCCGTAGATTGCGGTTCAGTACATGTTAAGAAACTAGTCGTGGTTATTGAAACTTTTAAAAAATATTGACACAAACAGAACAATCATCTGCACTATTTTCGGCGATGTCAAACTAAAACGTATTGACTAAAATAAAATTTAAAAATATTTAAAAAAAATAAAAAAAACCGACAGACCGACCCAAGATCTCGATTTTTTCCATTTAAGGGCAACACAATTATTTTTTTATTTTGACCTGGATCACTAAAATCCATTGCAAATGCCTGTTTTGAATTTATACGATTTTGTTTTGAAATTATAACTTTTTATTACGATGAACATATAACAGTCATGTTGTTTAACGTTCACAAATACGATCTGTTGCTAATAAACAGAAGTTGTGCATTTTTACGAGCTGATAAAGCATGTTTCTGCATGTTATCAGTCTGAAATGATCACCCCCCCCCCCCGCCCCACCCCAACCGTCTGGGAAGCCCAGTCCAACACCCCCGTGGGAGAAAAAAATTTATTTTTTTATTAAAGATAATCAAATTTTGTGTTAAAAATGGGTTTCTTTATTTAAAGGGATGTCGGGTGTACCAACCACCTGTCAGATGTAGGGGCCTACCATCCCCCTGTCCCCCTGTCGTTTAAGAGCTGGCGTACCACTGCAACCCATTCGATCGCAATAGTATAAAACACGTCACACATGCGGTAGCATTGCTTGCACTAAACAGGTTTTCAATCCCTAAAATTTGACAGCTTAGTAAGGAATGCTTGAATTGTACTTTTGGCACTCGAGATTTGATTTTCTCCGACGACCTTGCTGTAAATTCCCCAAAGGGAGGTCCAGGAGGGGGGAAGAGGTCCAGGGGGTGAGGTCCAGAGGTCCCCAATGGGGGGTCCTTTTCCCCTGGACCCCCGCTAGGCAGTCCCTGTGATAAAGTGACCCGCAACCCCTATCCACGGATACGGGATTTTAAAGTTAGTGGGGGTCTGACATATCCACCCAAGCCCTATCATGTTTAGGGGGCCTGAGGTGCTGACATTTTGGATATTGCATCTCTGGATGCCCGCAAATTCAGCTGACAAACCTGTAGTATCTTTACCCCTTTCCATCCTGCTGCACATTGGCATGTGCTGGTACACAATTTAAAAAGCTATAGTACGGGTTATAGCTCATACGAACCTCAGCCCAACCCTTGGTTGAGGCTGAGGTGAGCACATTTTAAAAATAATATGGCACCTGTATAGACAGTGACTAACAAGGTTCCAATTGGGCTCATATTTGATCCAAAATAATAAAAGCAAATACAGAAAATATAACAGTATCACAGTACTGAGAATATATATTATAGCGGTTTCAGGTTCAGTTACCCTATAATTATTCTGTTTGGAGACCACTTCTAACACATGGCCTCTATTTAGAGGTTTCTAATTCAAGACCGAACCCCGAGACCGCCCCAAATTTCAGGTACACAAAGTTGTTTTGAATTGGAAGGTAGACTGTACTTCGCCAGGGAGGTGACTTACAATAGTGTGTAAACTATGTGCCCAGAATGTCAATAGAACTTGCCCCAGCCTAAGCTCAAGGTCGGGAAACCTACTTACAACCACTGCATCAACTGTTTTAATTAAAGCAGTTGTCAATAAAATTTACAACCTCAAATTAACTAAGAATTAGTATTTTAAACATTGTATCTAATTATGTTGATTCATTTTACTACAAGAATTATTACAATGACTTTTGTATGCAGGAGTAGAATCCGCCAAATTTTGTGTCCGGATGAGAGAAGGTGTGGAACTTGTAATCATAAGAATTAGGCCTAGTTTTGAGAGAAAAAAGAGTATAAATTAACTTGATTCCATAAACATCATACTCAATAAATATTAAGAAAAAAATAATTTCGATATTTCAATATTGAAAATACTTAATTTTGAATATATGAGGTTATTTACGATGACGCATACCAATGTCTATATTAAATCAAATGTTAAAATGTTTAACCATCTTTTAATGCTTTGATTCTATATTTTTTTAAATCTTAAATAATGAAACAAATATGCTTACTTAAGGGTAAGTATTGCAACATTCCCTTAATGCTTTCTTATATTCTTTTTTTTTAATAAATTTTGTAGGCCTATACCTAAATGCTGCCATTTTAAACGGTAAATAAATTACCCTGGTATTCGAACTATGAGTGTGGACTGAAAGTAGGTTTGCCAAAATACTCAGTAGGGTCACTGACAATTTATAAATAAAAAAAAATAATACTGTACAGCATTGTACAGG
>NW_022720929.1:523-1298 GCF_011630105.1 Anneissia japonica | reverse complement strand
AACTTACAAGGCTACGTGTCAGGAAATACAGAAGCTCATTAAAGAGTTATCCGAAGACAAGTCTTTGTAGAACAAATAAAAAATAAAAAGAAAGTAATACCATATAGATTTTTGTGTGTGTCTTTTATTTATTATTTCAATATTCATTTGACATAGTATACAAAACAATTTCGGGGGGGGGGTTGGAAAGAACAACATTTGTAAAAAAAAAATTTATTCTCGGGAATCGGTGTCGTCTACCACCCATCTCATCAAGTCGTCGAGAGTGGCCGCTTCTTGTCCGACGAAACAATCTCTTCCGGTCATCCGGCGATGCAGTGATGTCAACGAGTCGACGCAGCGTCTTTCCAACAGAGATCTGTTCCGCTCGTCGATTTTCACGGCCGACCCAAAATTTACGAGTTCGGCGCCGTCCGTGATCAAGTCGACGAGCATGTTGTTCTCGTCCACCGAGTCGTGGTAGAAACCGCGGTCTCGACAGCCGACGCAGGCTCGCACCACCTGCTCGAATATCTTCTTCGCGTTGTTTTCTCCGCAGCACGAAGATTCCAGCATCTCGTTCAGGAAGCAGTGGAACGTCGGTCGCGTCACGGCCAGAAGGTAAGATCGGTCGTCGTTCGAAACGGCTTCCAAGTTCACGCAACCGGGTACTCCCTTCGCCATCTCCATGAACACCGCTTCCTCGGGCAGCTGCGCACCCTTCCATCTTGACGTGGGGCAAGGCCTCAAAATCTCCTTTACCATGACGGGGTGGTGCGGTCGATCTCTGCGCCAC
>NW_022720929.1:0-386 GCF_011630105.1 Anneissia japonica | reverse complement strand
TCAGTTTATTCGTCCATGGATGATCCGACACTTGTTTCAGCGACGGCCTCTTCCTCCAGTCGACCGCCAGCATTCGATCGAGGAGCGAAAGTAGCTCCGCGTCGTCGATTATCTGCAAGTACGGTCGAGGCCGCGTTCTACTTCTTCTCCGGTGATCATTTCGAACAGCATGATTCCGAGCGACCAGATCATCGCCGGAACGGCATACATGAATCGATGTTTCAGCATCTCCGGAGGAAGGTAATGATCGGTGGTTCCGAAAGCGCTGGCGATCGGTTGGTCGTCGACGAATTTAGCGAAACCGAAGTCCACCAGCTTGTTCCTGTCCGTGTCCAGATCGACGATCACGTTCTCCATCTTCAGGTCTCCGTGAACTACGTTTCGTT
>NW_022720928.1:0-997 GCF_011630105.1 Anneissia japonica | reverse complement strand
ATCATTTCATTCATAATATGTTAGAAATTTGAATATCATGCAAACTATTTCATTCATGACATGAAATAGTATCTCAAATCATTTAATTCATAACAAGTTACAGAAATATGAATATCGTGCAAACTATTTAATACATGAATCAATTAGTATCTCATGCAAACTATTTCGTATAATAAACAATGCTCCAAAATATTATACGGAGCAGTCAACAAAAATCAAAGGTTACTCAAACCATCCGAAGTCATTTCTGTTCAATGTTCCGTGTTGTACAGTTCACTTTTTTATGATTTCAATAAACCAATACACTCCGTCAGCAGCAATCCTGAACAAAATACTCTGGGATACAAAAGACAGTTCATCGCTTGCGCACTTTTTTCAACAAGACAGTCCATCGCTTGTATTAAATGGAAACAGCAATATTGTATTTTTTCAATCACAGTTCCTACCAGCCCCAAATAAATAAATAAATAAATAGATAAATAGATAGATAGACTGACAGACAGACAGACAGAACGACAGACCGACCGACAGCCCGACAGACAGATCGACAGACAGATAGATAGACAGATAGATAGACAGCTAGATAGACAGATAGATAGATCAATAGATAGATAAATAGATAGATAGATAAATAGATAGATAGATAAATAGATAGATAAATAGATAGATAGATAAATAGATAGATAAATAGATACATAGATAAATAGATAGATAAATAGATAGACAAATAGATAAATAAATAGATAAATAAACAAATAAATAAATAAATACTTACTTACTTACTTAGGCTATTTATTTTACGGATACTGACACTAGTGCAGACACCACTAATGTCTCTGATGCACTTCACACACTTTACACTTTAGTACAATTGGTGTCAAACTCGCTAATAAAAATGTAACAGTAATGATTATTTAATGATTATTTGAATAGAAACTTTGTTAATTTATTCTTTCTTCTACCTACTGATGTGGAAGAAATAATCAACATTGTATCT
>NW_022720927.1:0-852 GCF_011630105.1 Anneissia japonica | reverse complement strand
AAATGCAGTAGTGCTAATTACGGCACGCGATAACCGAAAGCGGTGGTTGAATGAAAGTTAGAAAAATCCGATTTCGGGAGTTTTAGCGTACGGTATAGTACGCAAAACCTCCGAAGAGGGTTGAGTAGCTTTAAAACTCCCGGATTTTTCGCGTATAACTCCAAAATCTGAGGGTTGAGTAAAAGTTTTGCTCTCTCTACAAAAGGATTGTTATTAATTTAACTACGCAAAAGCTCCGTAATCGGTTGATTAAAAGTTTGAAAACTCCGAAACGGAGTTTTCAAGTAGGCCTAGTAGGCTACGTAAAACCTCCGAAATTAGAATTTTGGTGGCGGGCGCCGACACCAAAAAAATGGAGTAGCCTAACTACATAGGCTGCCATGAAGCCTATTCAGGGGTGGCGCCCGAGGTCCCCGACGGGAGGGAAGATGCCCCGATTAGGGGGAAGATTTACCGTACCCGACGATTGCAAAGTGGGTGTGGTCGAGCTTAAAATTAAAATGTACGGAAAGTGGTCCCAGGAGGCGAATCCCCCGAAAAATTTGACAATTTATGTAGACAATAAATAGGCGTAGGCCTATGATTTTTTTTTCTCCCCGACGAATTGTGGTTTTTCTCCCCTGGCCCCCACTGGCACGTACCCTGGTAAGGCCTATGATTGCTCAGGGCTTCCGTGAAAATTTTCAGGGGCCCTTGTCGGGGCCTTTGTTGTACGAACTCGGTGCTTGGAGTAGGATAATTGAAAAAAATATTCATTGCCATTCCGAATCTCATACATCTCAGGGGGATAGGCTCGAGCTTTCCCCTCAGTGACAAAGATAAGGCTTATTACAGAATCAAGCCTGTAACCGG
>NW_022720926.1:0-841 GCF_011630105.1 Anneissia japonica | reverse complement strand
AGAAAATGCAATAAAATTGCTTTGGGCAAGCCTATCTCGCGAAATGACACTAGGGTCCACACTAACAACGAAATAGAATAGTCCAAGTAAATAATCCCGACGCGTGGCCAACTACCTATTTAACTAGCCTTTAATCTCGTCGCGTCGCCCACTCGTATACGCGTTGCTTTATTTTGCGATGCTCCCTAAGGTATAGCATCAAAGATTCCTTCTGCATCTAAAGAAAAAGCGAAGGCGTGTGAGCCTTTGTTAATGCTATAATTAATTACATCGTGAACCGTCGCAACGGCCATTGCTGTACCTCTACCATTTACGAACTCATATTGCAAGGGATTAAAGTTTACTTTAGCACATGATTCTTAGAAACCGAATTTAAAAAGTTTAGTAATTACGTTAGAGATAACAACTGGGCGATAGTTTTTAGGCTGTGATGGATCGAAATTTTTTTTTTTTTTTTTCAGAATCCGTATAAACATACCCTCATAAAAGATTGCAAGGAACAACACCATAGTTATTGCAAAGATTAAACAATTTAGCAAGGATATCTTGAATATTTTAATTAACACTATGTTTAAGGTGATTAGAAGTGATTCCATGGGGGTATCAGGTGCAGAATTTGTATTAAGCTTGGAAATATGTTTAATGATTAATTGTCTGTTAACATGAGAAAAGTTAAAGACATTTTAATTTAACGCTATTTGCTTAGCGGATACAAATTCATTTGCAGATTGCAGTTTAGCACTATTACTGTTATGTATGTCAAATTTCGATTTATAAAATTCAGTAAGTTTATCAACAGAGATTAATCCATGTTACGGTTATCGACTCTCTTGCAATCGTT
>NW_022720925.1:0-773 GCF_011630105.1 Anneissia japonica | reverse complement strand
ATTCAAATGATGCTCGCTTTGATTGCATTCCCCTTTCCAATTTGCACTGGGCAAATCCTAGTGTGTTCCCTGATTTTTATTTCATGTTCCTCACATTTCATCCTGCTTTTTCACATAATAGTGTTTATAGATTTTTAAAATTAATGATTTCTTAAAACTCACCAGAAAATTTTCTCTTATACAGTTCTACATTCTTCATGTTCCTCACATTTCATCCTGCTTTCTCACATAATAGTGTTTATAGATTTTATTTAATAAGTCTAAATTAATGATTTCTTAAAACTCACCAGAAGATTTTCTCTCATACAGTTTTGCAGACAGTTTCTTATCAGAAATTTGTCTTGGTTGATCCAATTCTTGTTTCACTATTTAACATTAGATGAAAAAAAAAATGTGATTTCTTACATTAATTACGTGCTTTCCAAGACTTCTTTACTGAAAAAGGTTTATTAATATTAGCAAAGCTTTTAATAACGCTTAATAAAGTTAGAAATTTCTATTATAAAAGAATACAAAATCTCTGTTTTCAATATTGCGCCCTAATATAAAGTTAACCAGAAAAAAACTTACCCTGAATACTAGTATAAGTTGAAAAGTTTTTTATTTGAAAAATCCTAGGGCTTGCAGCCCTGGTTTAGTAATAGTAGAATGTAATATGAAAATATCATTTTCCAGTATATGTTTAAAACTATTTGTGTGTCGGTGTATACAGTATTTAAATAAGTTATTAATTTACAATTAACCTGGGGTACCTGCTAGGATGTTATGGCATT
>NW_022720924.1:0-1161 GCF_011630105.1 Anneissia japonica | reverse complement strand
CCAGATAAAATAATTTTGTTATCAACGTTAATACATTATGCTAATTTTCATCTTTGTAAGCGCATGAGACAGTGCAAATTATTTCTTTGACAGTCTTTTGAAGTGTGTAAAGCTCCATTTTATCCCATACATAGTCAAAATATTGGGGGGGGGATGATACAATGGACCATCCCCCCCTTGTCAAATATTGGGGGGATATATCCCCCATCCCCCCGGGATCTACGCCTATGCATGTTTCAACAGTGAACCAAGGAAAACTCCACTGTCGTAGACTTCACTTGATATTGATACGAATAATGATAGATAGCATTGGCGGATATAGGAGGAGTGATAGGGTGGTTAGAGCCTAGATTTTCTACAGGCTAGCCACCCCCACCTTTGGTTACCGTTAAATAAATGATCACTCGTCTTGTTTGCGTGTGTTTATCGTAAATACATTACGTGAGGCTACCCTGTAAAACACACTTTCTATTGTATGCTTTCCACATGCCGTTTCCTTAAAAAAAATAATAATAAAACAATAAAAAAATTCTTAAATGGTATGGGAATTAAGTCCCCTCCCAAAAACCTCGCATTATTCACTCCCCTTTATTAAATCAGACCAGCTACTAGATAAGGCTACGTACCGTATCATATACATTTATATATTTATTTTATATGATGCCAGGTAACAATTGACGACCGAAGAAGCTAAAAAAAAAAATAATAAATGATAAATCAAAATAAAATTTAAAAAAATTAATTTAGGCCTATAAAAAGAAAATTAACAATTTTTTTTTTAAATTTAAAAAATCATATAAAAGAATTTATTTTAGGAGTTAAGTTAAGCAAACCACACCAAGCCTACGGCTCCAATCTATTCTAAGAAACAATGGGCATTAAAAATAGAGCCACGCTCTGGCACATTTTGGGACCATGTAAGTATTTCTTACAGATTTTTTAACTATCTGTTAATTTCCCGTCGATTTATAATCAGGCGGTACTGGGGAGGGACAACTTGATTTCCTGCTCCACACAACAAGTCATCCATTCGTAGAAGCATTTATGAAGCCTAAAGCCTACCTGAAATGGCCTAGGCCTAGATTGGCACGAGACTAGCTAACTCCGGCGTTGAATATAGGAAGATTGCAACGTATTAATAGAGTATCACAATGTATGCAG
>NW_022720923.1:0-1659 GCF_011630105.1 Anneissia japonica | reverse complement strand
ATGTCTCCAAATGTGTACAGTATTTTGATCCTTTTTTTCAGGTTTTCGAGAAGCTTTCATTGACACATCCGACGAGCTGCGATAGCACACTGCTCATGACGCCAAACACAAATGGACTGATTAAAACAAACAGGTATCAATTGCCCTAAAATCAGTCATTAACAATTATATGGCATCAGTTGCATGTATGTTTATGCCAGCAATTCATATGTCAACAATTCATATTAATAAAATAATAATTCTAAAATACTTGGTAAGAGTGAATGATGGTAGCTTTAAATAAAACATTTTTGTGTAAAAGATTAATGGGTCATTCCCTTCTTTCCTCAAATTTGTTGCGGTTCTTTTTCAGCTGCTTCGGTCAAAATAGGCGTGTCCGTCAATATTTCAATTTTTGTATCTCAGTAACATGTGAGCTGATTAGGTTGATATCAGTGTCTTTGGACTCAATCTAAAAAAATCATGCATTCCTTTTGTATATATACTCCATTTAAATATTGATTATTATTTTATTTCCATTGTCCTTGGATTTGACATTGTGGATCACATGATCCGGAGAAGAATTTTGGTGAAAATGTTAGTCTACATGGTATCACATGATATCAAAATATCAGATATATTTGTTTGCTTTACAGCTCTTCTCAAATTTGGTATAATTGCCTCTTTTGTTTTGGTGATTTGAGAGAGATTAACCCTGATGCGCTGATCCAACTTAATAGTTACCAATAGAAGATTATTTTCTATTATATTCATACAGATTACCTTCCTTTATGAATTTTTTTAGAGATGGTTCAGCGACAATGTCGTACACGATCCTGGGCGACCCCCAGTCAGCCATTATCTCTGTGAACCAACAGGGTGTGGTGACATCAGGTGAAATTCTCGGTGAGGTGTCTGTACTTGTTGTTGCGCTTGAACGATTTGGATTGAACCAGTCGACAATTGTTCTTGTAAAGGTAAAGTTGGAATTCATACTACCTGAATGAAAATATTGATTGTTTGTTTTTTATTATAATTATTAAATTATTTTTTTTTATAAAGACCAAAGAAGGCCATTTATTGTTTCTCATACGTATCAAAAAATGTTCTTCAAGTATGTAATTTAGATACAGATATAAGAATATTAGCTTTCATTAATTAGAAACATTCCCCACTTACCGGAATTCAGTACCGTATATACTTGCGTATAGGATGAGGCTTGAAATTGCAATTACGATTAAAAACTAGGGGGTCGTCCTATACGCGTGACATACAAATTTTTAATTTATTAAAAATCATGTTCGTCTTTTGTACTGACCGTCCGTATTCACTCAAATTTACTGCTGCAATGAAGCTACTAAAATGTTAGTAGGCTTGAATGAATGCACGCAATTTTGTATACATAATGTTGAAAGTAATGAATATACAAGAGTATGTAATACATTCGGGTCATTCCATGCCAATTCAACGTGGCTGCGGAAGTCACCGTCTCGGATATTGTTTAGATTTTCAGGGTTTGTTGTAACTTTAGTAACTAAGAAAAATCTAAAATTTCAGCTCAATCGGACCAATACTTACCGAGATACCGGTGTCCGAAAAAGTGGGTGTGGCACTTTCTAGTTTGAATAGATCATTGTTATTAAACTAGGTCTAGTAAGTATTTCTAGAGTCTCATGAAGC
>NW_022720922.1:0-1700 GCF_011630105.1 Anneissia japonica | reverse complement strand
GAGTGCTGCAATGAAATCCTCTAGTTTTTCTTGAATCCTTCGGACTCTCTCTGTAAGAAAAAAAAAACCAAATAGGATGTTGAAATTTCAAAAGGATTATTAAACGAAGGAGGCTTACCAAATTGAGTAGATGAGTACTGCTTAGGATTTCAAATTGGTTTTTATGGACAATTCATTGTATTTTTCACATAGAAATGTACATCAGAATTATGTGTGATATGTACAGTATGTACAATTAGCACATACAAATTTGAATGTTTTTTTTTTTTTTAATTATTGTAATGTAATTATTAAGAATTGGTGCATATTATCAAACACAAAATACATGAAGCACACTGTAGTCACAAGATTAATAAATACATAAAACAGAAAAAAAAAAATCAGTTCTGCATTGCTTCTCTCCACCCAGGAGTATAAATGGGTACCTGGTAGGGTTAAATGCCGAAATGCGCTGATGTAGCTGCTGCAACGTTATGGAATACTCCCCCAGGGAGCTTGAGTTTGTGCCATATGCGTTTAATCCAAATGACCGGAGTAATGATAATGTAGAGCGCATAGAGGGCTTAACAAAATGTTCTATATAAGTCTATTATTATTATTATGATTATGATTATTATTATGATTATTATTATTATTATTATGATTATGATTATTATTATTATCATTATCATCATCAGATAACATATTAGCCTGTGTGTAGCCTGCACCCCAGGATCCATAATGACGCAAACATTTAGATTCTATATTCTGTAGAAGTAAATGTTAACTGCAAAGATTCATTCAGATTCTCGTCTCATAAATGATTTCAAACTGGGCTGCAAAGATCAAAGGGCAATGCACCCTGGTTCACTTGACTGAACATGCCAATTTTTAAAAGACTAATTAAGAACAATTGGAGCCACACGCCAACAAGCCGATAAAACTGACGACAACATCCATCAGGTTCCACCAGGTGGTGGCGGCTATAATTAATCTCATAACCCACACCTTTAAAGTGGCTTATGAGGGGACATAATTAATTTACAGCTCATAATAATATTTCATTTCACCATTTTGGTGTCCAAGGCACAGAAACACAGGGATGGTGTATGTACGCCTGAGACACAGAAACACTGGGTTGGGTCAAGTACCCCTGAGACACAGGAAACACCAGGTTGGTGTCTCCCAGGGTTAAGTACTAATATTTATGTTTATTCTATTACTTTGCTGTTTGTGCAATTGCTTGTGTGGTTTTTTTTTCATATATACCTGTAAATAAATTGCATATTGTGTTATACATACTAGAAAAAGTTTTTACATCAATTGTTAAATTGTTGATAAAAATAAATACACAGTATTCTTTAATTGACTATGATTTTATGTTTAGTCTTTAAAAAAAGATACATAATACAGTACATCAACCCTTTAGAAAAGGACTATACAATTTTGGAGGGTATATTGTAATGATGTGCTACGCCTAATATTATAATAATATCATAATGAGAGTAAGGTAGTTGGGTTAAGCATGGTCATACCATTGTGACTTGGTTAAGTACTTGCTTTGAAAGGTAATTGCCTGCATTATACTTCTAATTCGTACCAATAAGTTCAGCTTGATTGCACATTCCCTATTCTACAGAGGTACATGACCTTACTATGTTAACCTGTATAATTCACCATTAATTTTGTTTTTCATTAACAGAGAGAGACAATCAGATAGT
>NW_022720921.1:0-1135 GCF_011630105.1 Anneissia japonica | reverse complement strand
CTAGCATATCACGGTTGTGAATGATTCGGGATAGGTGGCGATCATGTACGGTACTTTGTTAAATGGGGAAGTTGAGGAGGCAATCGTTGTGGATGTTATGGTTACCATGTCATTGATTTTCTGAAGACGTCTTTGTAGTTGTTTTGAGTGTCTTTGCACTGTAATCCTTGTGAGGTATTATTATGGTGCAGTGTGATCAAGGGTGGATCCAGAATGTTTCAAACGGAGGTGGGGGGCGCACAACAGCAAATAGCACATATATTGCATTGAAATTTTTTTTTAAAGTGGCAAAACGGAGCAGGAGCCTTTCCCAGGGAAGTCCCTCTCCCCAACTGGATCTTCCCCTGTTGCTTTGGGCTACCCTTCTGTAAGAGAATGTACAGAAATATACAGTCAACATTACCTAGCCTAGTTGGGCATGACAGAAGTGTTTGTCTTGAATCAAGGTGGATGCATGTAAGGCTTATCCGAACTACTGACATTGAAAAGAACCCGTAATAAACATTGTCCCCGACGTGTTTACGTAAATTCAAGGTTTCGATTGGTGAGATGGCTTGACCCTATCTATCTATTCAAATCGACCCGGATTCGAGAGATAGAGGATAGGCCCTCGGTATGCTAACTACACCTGAGTCTAGGCCTATCTGCGATCGACATCATAGGCTAGGGTGGGCCAGAGCCTAGGCCTGTGCCTATAGGCCAGGCCTATGTAGGGCTAGCCGGTATGGTTAAGCCGAGGTTATATCATGACTTGTAGGCCCTACCCAGGTGTATCTTTATTTTTACCTGATCGACTTCTAAAACATGCCATTTATTGCTGATGTCTTGTGCCATAAAACTACAATACATCCAGTATAATGCGACCGAAGAGGTACGGGAACATGCTTGTCACCCATTTTGTTAACGAACGTGAGAAGTACTGAGCGGTGACGTAATGAATTTACGGCCTGACTTAATAATTGTTAGACCAGGGTAAGCTAAGTATTGCAGTACAGAATAGATGTGATTAATTGTATTTATACGTGGCGTAAGCTTCCTGCTAAACATGGCGAAACAGGTACTGATTTTCGGTGTTTTTTTGTTTTTTTTTGTTATCCAAATCCAGCCTTAAAAAGTAGCGGTACGTAGTCGTGAC
>NW_022720920.1:0-625 GCF_011630105.1 Anneissia japonica | reverse complement strand
TCAGTGTCATAGTATGGATGACCTATTAATTGCTGTCAGGAGTCCTAAATAAAAAGTAGCGTTTTCATGGTTTATTTAGCTTTCTTAGGAAAAACTTTTTTATACCTTGTTTAGCGAACCAACCAAATGCAATATTGATAATAAATATTTCCAATAAAATTAAAATTTTATTTTTGGCCAATTAGCACACCCGCCGCCAAATTTATTTTTATTACGCCGTCCGCTGCCTCTCCAAAGATAATATATGTATATTTTAATTTGAAGAATTTAAATAAAAAATAAATTATGAAATAAAAACCTTACGTGTGCTGTCCTCCAAAGCAATATTGGCTAAAAAACCTTGTTTTTTACGGCCTGACACTGATCATATGTAGTGGCGGATCCGGGGGGGGTTCGGACGAACCCCCCTCTGTGAAGAAACGTAACAAAATACTATCCAGACCTTCGCCCACTTCGCCCAGGCGAAAGTTGGGGTGAGAATTCAAAATAAAATGTTGACCAATTTTTCCAACAATCATACTTACTTTCCTTGACACTTACTTTGAACATTACCATTAGGAAAATGTTTAAATCCACACTATCCTATACCTTACACTTTTAAACTGATTGTACTGTAGGCCCTACC
>NW_022720919.1:0-816 GCF_011630105.1 Anneissia japonica | reverse complement strand
GCAGCACGTACGGAAGCTAGAAATTACGTTATTTTACATATTTTGGGTTCCTGACATTGTTTTAAAAAATTTCCATTCTTTTTGGTCATCTTTTGGCCAATAGCAATACCGTACGTGCGCATCAAACATAGGTATCTTTGTGCGTATTTTGCCGCTATACAGTGAAATTATGCTAAAATCAGACCTATTTTTAATCAGTTATAGCTCCTTAAGTTAAAAGGTGACCCCTAATTTTTATTACATATTCTGAAAGCACATAAGTTGTAAATATGATTTTATAGATCATAATGGCTGATCGGACATTGTGACGTCATCATATTGGCGTCTGAATTCAAAGAAAGTGATTTATAGCTATGACGTCAATTTTAAAATACGCATTTGAGCGTATCTCGCTTATCCTTTATCGATCATCTTCCAACTTTGAGTATGTTATAGCTGAGACAATTCTCTTTTATATATTTGACTTCTTTTTAGATTTTGATGACGTCATCATGGTCAAAAAAAAATTTTTTTTTTGACCCCCTCATTTCTCTTTCTTCAAAACGTTGATGAGCCCATATCATGTTAACCATTCGTCATTTCTAAATCATATTAGGTGAGCATAATCTCCAGGTCAAGGTTGAATGTCAGGTACCTTAATTTTCAGTTCGTGCGACTTTACGTGTGCGTACGCGTGCGTCAACATTTATATATGCATAAAACCATGCATGTTTTTAATCAGTTATAGCTCCATAGGATGAAAGGTGACCCGCAATTTTTATTACATATTCTGAAAGCACATGAGTTGTAGATACGATTTTATAGATCATAATGGCT
>NW_022720918.1:0-896 GCF_011630105.1 Anneissia japonica | reverse complement strand
TAGGAACTAATAATAATAATAATAATAATAATAATAATAATAATAATAATAATAATAATAATAATCATAACAATGATGATGATGACGATAGTAATAATTGATAATAATATTAATAGCAATAAAAGTGAAGAAAATTGTGCTTAATGCGAAAAAAAGTTTGTTGATCATAATATAGTATATATAGTTGAAGCTTAGTAAGCTATAGTTAGGCCTAAGTTGTCCTGGATACCGGTATTAAGTAGATCCCTGATAAAAGATCATGAGAAAATTGTTGGCTTTTCATTTTGACTATAATGGTGATTGATGATGATGAATTTTACTATATAAAGGTGTCATTTCCGGCCATCTCGAGAGGTACTATTTCCTCAAATTTTCTCACCTCAGCCTCAACCATGGTGGGGCTAAGGTGGTTGTGAAATCACGTTTTTGAAGTAGGCCTATGTAAAGTACATAGTCAAAGACAATGTTTTTAAGCTTTATTTTCTATGGTATATCACACACATACATTAATAAGATCTCTATGGTTGTCAAAAATCCCTGATAAAAGATCATGAGAATTTTTTTTTCATTTTGACTAATGGTGATGTGATGATGATGAATTTTACTAAAAATGTCATTTCTGGCCATCTAAAGGTACTATTTCCTCAAATTTTCTCACAGGCCCACCTCAGCTCCAACCATGGTGGGGCTGAGGTGGGTGTCGACTCATAAAATGCCATCCCCTCCACCTTTCAAAACAGATCTGTGCCCTTCTGTGGGTATGACATTAAACTCCATCGAGTCGGCTCCTGATGTATGTCTTAGTGACTGCTGTTTGTTTTTAGGATGTGATCTGGTTTTTCGTGTCCATTTTTTGTGATTATGACTATTCTGGATGAAGAATGTTTTGAGCAAAG
>NW_022720917.1:306027-312775 GCF_011630105.1 Anneissia japonica | reverse complement strand
TTGCGATACGTTCCATAGTTAATTTGTTTGATATACAACAAACACACATATATGTATATGAATACAGTAAGTTGCGCGGCTTAAGGTCTACTGACCTTAAAATGTAAAATCGATTTCCTCCATATAATTAACATAATTTTCAAATAATACCTTTTTCATAGTAAAATGCAAGTAACAGAGTAATATTCATTATAAATAATGAGAGAAAACGTTTTATTTATATACAATTATGTTTAATTTTTAAAGTCAAAGAATCCCAGTATGATCAAGTAATTTTCCCCTATTTCATTGTTTGTGATTTTAAAAAGCGGACACCTTATTTGCCACACTAAATATATAAATCAATTCTTTGTGTTCTTTCAAGACTTCGCGTTTGCATAGAGTAATATGCACTATACAAGTATTCAAATATACAAATATACAGCCATTACAGTATTTCTCTTTAGAGAGAATAGAACTTTAATTTGTTTGAATCGGATTTCCTCAATGTGTTTATTAATTTGTAGTGGGACATTATGCAATTTTTGTTGTGCAGAAAATATACAATGATGTAAATGAACAAAAAAAAAATCGAATTTTGTACTTACATGGGTTTTCTGTAACAATTATTTTATTCGAATAGCCTTCAGTATATTACTAACAGAAATAAAACCAAACATTTTTTTTATAAAGCATAAAACAGTCCATTGTATTAATAAGTGGGATTTTGTCCGAGTAATTAGAGAGCTGTTTTGCACATTGGTTGATTCTGGCTATTATATAATTTACAAACAATGAAATATAGCATACATTTGCCATAAAAATATTTATTTAAAACAGTATTACAGCAAAACTGTATCTAACTTGTATTAGAAATTAATTAAATTTTATCATTCTCAATGTATATAATGGAAGGTCCCGGAAGGATGTTAGGGAGCATAACAACAAATCAATGTTTCTTTTCATAGTTACAGACGTTTCAAAAGCATGCAATGCCTCGTATGTTTTACTAGTTCTGGTTGAGTAATTCACAACACATGCATTTGACATCTTCCCAGAAGCTGTATGATGAGTAACATTGTTTGTGTTGTTGCTGTTGACTACTGGTTTATTTAACTTCGAAACCATGGATATGATACAAAGTAAATAAATAACAAGCATCGTATATCGTTGTAGCTATAGGTTAATTCAATTTTAATTTTTCATTTGCAACCGACAGCAAGTAACTCGGCAATGGTTTATAAACCAAGTCTTTTTATGAGGCTTGGGAGTGTCATGAGCAGTCAAACCTTAAGTGAACCACTGTACAACACAACAGCATTCAAAAAACACACCACTCCGTAAGAATCTCAAGAACACCTATAAACGAGGTAAAGTAAACTAAAACACATGTAAGCAAACAATAAATAATATTAATTAATTATTAATTAATAATTAATTAATAATCAAAATCGTCAATTGGAGTTATGAATTTGTGGAAGCTATTTTGTGTTTTATATTTTAGTATTTTTACAAATTTCATGTAGGCCTATTATATTTACTAGCGTTGACAAAGATTTGGGCTCTGAATGTTTATTCTAGTCACGACTATTAATTGCTTTATATAATATAAATACTAGAACATTTTCAGTCAATTAAATAGTAGGCCTAATATAAGTGTATATAGCCTAGTATTATTTGCGTAAATCAATAAACAGTAATTTTTTACTTTAGAAACACTATTTCAACAACTATTTTCTGTAGTCTTTTTAATAGAGGTAATAATAGTCCTGTACAGTACTCAATCAATACACTTAGGAGAATGTGCTGCTAAGTGTT
This sequence comes from Anneissia japonica, assembly GCF_011630105.1. Taxonomy (NCBI): domain Eukaryota; kingdom Metazoa; phylum Echinodermata; class Crinoidea; order Comatulida; family Comatulidae; genus Anneissia; species Anneissia japonica. Next base: position 310,978 of record NW_022720917.1, on the reverse strand, counting down.
TCTAAGCCCCTGGCATTGTGTGATAGAATAGGCCAGCCAGTTTATTTTAACTCCCGCTTTAAACAACCATTCGAACGTCTTTTTGAAAATGGAGAAAAGCAATATACCGTAGTGAATAAAACACAATGTTAAAAACAAAGAGATGATGTCACGCTGTCAAATTCTAAAAGAAGTTACAACAACAGGGTAGCTTACGATGTTCCATCATGTCCTTATTAAACACTGTATATGTACCTTTGAAGATTTATATTATATTTATTCAACAGTGTTAACGGCTAACTTCCTTCAACCTCAGAATCGTTACTCGAACTTGATATTAATTTTGCAAAACTATTTGAAAAAACAAAAGCTAACTCTTTCAGTAGAACAACGATGGCAAAGTAAAAGCAGAAAATCACTTGGTTTAGACAGGTTTACTTATGAGTTCTACAAATCAGACATTGGTTTGATTTTTACTAAAATGCGAAGTAATAACCCTATTACAATAGATGGCAAATCCAGATAATATGTTAGATGAGCAGAGTTAGAGCCTGAGTCAAACAAATTGAAAAAGTTTGTTTTATTGCTGATTCTGATTTATGTTTTGTGCTGAATGACATTCAAAATGGGACGCAGATTTTAATCAAGAAGTCACCTAATTTGCATAAATATGCAAATTAGCTTCTGCCATAAAAGGAAAATCGATTATTCGCAATAACTTTGCATTTAAACATTCAATCATGACATGTAAAATGTTCATACCTATGTTTTCAGGGATAGAGAATATTATATACTTATTTGTGAAATAATTATGCCTATAATTACGTTAAATATGCTAAGGGGCTGCCATTACAAGTAAAATTGATTTTTTCGAGAAATAAGGTATCCAAGGCCATGTTTTCTAGGTTAGGGAGTATGTTCAGCACATTCGAGAATGAAGGAGGCATATGGCTATGTTAAATATGCAAATTAGCTGCCGGAATTAAAAGAGAATCGATTATATTTGCAATAACTCTGCATCGTAGGCGTTCAATCATGACAAATAAGTTTTTCACAGATATGTTTTCAAAGTTGGAGAATGATTAACACATTTATGAAATAATTGTACAGACACATTTATTTTGAATGCAAGCTATGGTATCTGTTGTAATTACAAAAAAATTTGCACAATATAAATTTTCATCAAACATACAGTATAATACTATAAAGTGTCTAGATTTAATGGTTGAAGGAATAGTATTAAGAACATTCTGCGGATTCGTTGTAAATCAAATTCACATAAATTTGAGAAAAGTTTGTCATATAGTTTCTTGATAGATACCTGTAATATATCAATATGTTACACATATCAATGTGTTATGTAATATCACATTGGATATTTCTTTAAACTACTCCATATATCTTCAGTGCACAAAATCGTATAGTGGATTTGTCCATCTTATCACACTTTTCACAACAGTGGCAAAACATTCCTTGGACTTGTACTGTATAATTTTTGACAATGCAACAGGAGCTGGTTTCCTATCCATTGTCTAAGGCAATAATCATCAACACCGACCATTCCATCCCTATGCTAATTTCATTCATCCATATATGTATAATTATATACATATATATACATATATATTGTGTCTGATGTCACAATTTTATTATCATTTAAAAATTATTCTGTTGATTTTTACTTCTAAATATGTTGAATCATAGGCCTATATCTATTATACTTATTGATACATTGTACAGAGTATACTTTCATACAAAAATTACCATCGCAGCTTGTTGTCTTTTTAATTGACGACAATAAATGACGACCAACCAGATTAAAGGTCCACAGATGACCCAATAGGAGATATACCGTCTGTGATGAACTAAAACATTAAATCTAATACTGTAAGTGCTTATTTTAAGTAAGTTACCTTACAGTGCATCTTTCCGAAACTTCAATCAAATTTATCAACTGACCAATCAGAACAGGGCCTACAACCCACAAGCACATGAGTTTTTATCTCTGGTTTATGACACCTTGCGCTGTTACAGGAGCTCAGCAAAATAAATACAGTATCTAAGTTGCGCGGCTTAAGGTCTACTGAGTTGAAATTAAAATGTGAAAACAATTTCCTCCATAATTAACATTAAATTTTTTAAATAATTCCTTTTTCATAGTAAAATGCCAGTGACAAAGTAATATCCATTATAAATGATGAGATAAAACGTTTTATTTTTATATATTTTGTTTCATTGTTAAAGCAAAAGGAACCCAGTACGATCAAGTAATTTCCCCCCATTTTATTGTTTGTGATTTAAAAAAGCGGACATCTTATTTGTCAAACTAAATATATACAATCAGATTTTTGTGTTTTAAGGCTTTGGTCTTTTGGCCTTTGATTTTTGGTCTTTCAGGACTTTGCGTTTCATCTCACAGATACCGTCCATAATATGCGCTATACAAATACACAACCATTACAGTAATTATATACACCAAAATAATATTTTTCTTTAGAGAGAATTAAACTTTAATTTGTTTTAATCGGATTTCTTCAATGTGCTTATTAATTTGTTGTGGGACATTATGCAATTATTGTTGTGCAGAAAATATACAATAATGTAAATGAACAAAAAATCGAATTGTGTACTTACGATTATATATAGTATCGTTAATTCGTAATATGTTACTAACAGAAATAAATCCAAATCATTTTTTTTTTATAAATCATGAAACAGTCCATTGTATTAATAAGTGGGATTTTGTCCGAGTAATTAGAGAGTTGTTTTGCACATTGGTTGATTCTAGCTATTATATAATTTACAAACAATGAAATGCAGCAACACATTTGCCATAAGAATATTTATTTAAAATAGTATTATAGCAAAACTGTATCTAACTTGTATTAAAACTTCTCATTCTCTATGTATATAATGTAAGGGCCCGGAAAGATGTTGTTAAGGAGCATAACAGCAAATCAATGTTTCTTTTCATAGTTACAGACATTTCAAAAGCATGCAATGCCTCGTAAGTTTTTACTACTTCTGGTTGAGTAATTCACAACACATGCATTTGACATCTTCCCAGAAGCTGTATGATGAGTAACATTGTTTGTGTTGTTGATGTCGAAACCATTAAAATGATACAAAGTAAATAAATAACAAGCATCGTATATCGTTGTAGCTATAGGTTAATTCAATTTTAATTTTTCATTTGCAACCAGCAGCAAGTAACTCGGCAATGATTTATAAACCAAGTCTTTTTATGAGGCTTGGGATTGTCATGAGCAGTCAAACCTTGAACAACTGTACAACACGACAGCATTAAAAAACACACCACTCCGTAAGAATCACAAAAACACATATAAACGAGGCAAATTCTAGTAGAAGTGAGAACCTCAGAATCTTTACTAGAAACGTGATGGACTTATATTAAGCATAATATTAATCTTGCAAAGCTATTTGAAAAAGCAAAAGCTAACTCTTTCAATGGAACAACTTAGACAAAATAAAAACAGAAAAATACCTGGTTTAAACAGATTTACTTATGTTGTACAAATCAGACATTGGTTTGAATTTCACTAAAATGCGTAGTAATATCCCTATAAAAGATGGCAAATCCAGATTATATAAACAAAACTGGAGACCGATTTCGCTACTGAACATTCTTTTATTAGCATCGGCATATGCAGTGCTGAAATGTTGAGGTTATGTTGACTCTGTATCACCCACTAATGTAACAATCAACCACTACTGTAACATTAACCACTGTTGTAACAAAAATCAATCACTAATATAACATTAACCACTATTGTAACAAAAATCAACCACTGTTGTAATAATTCATTAACCACTATTGTAACAACGATTTAAACACTGTTGTAACAAAAATCATTAACCACTATTGTAACAACAATTTAACCACTAATGTAACAATGTACAATATAATAGTAGTCTCCAAGCCGAAACCTTATGTACAATGTCTTATTAAAAAACAAATTTCACATTTTATGATGGTTGTGGCATTTTTATAATTTTATAATTTTTTATATAGAGGTTAAATGTCAGATTTTGAAAAGATTTGAACAAGCCCAAATTGGACAGAGATAGTTCCTGTGACATTGTAAATATTTTTTCTAAAGTTGAAGGGCAAAGGTCATCAAAGGAAATTCGTTTTTAAAATGATCGGCTTTTTAAAAACTTTTTAAAAAGTTGTGACTTTTGATATAAATGTTAAAGGTCAGATTTTAAAAATGGTCTGAACCAGCCCAATTTGCACAGGGATGGTCCTAATTAGGTTACTTAAAGGCAACGCTGGGGTATAAAAAGGGGCACTAATAATTTGAATGGATGTTAATCCTCAGTGGTACTAACATTTTTCGAGTAAATAAATGCCTAGTTATACTAAACGATAACGATTAACGATAAAAAATATTTTTATATTTTATCGTTTTATTATTATTATTATTATTATATTATTATTATTAGGAATTTGACTTGATTTATGAAAATATTTTTTATCATATACACGATAATATTTTTTTTAATTCGAATAATTTTTTTTTTTTTAATTGTTGACTGTTATTTTCAAAATATAAACAGGCCTTAATGCATCACCATGCTGCCTGGATTTGGTTAAATCAAGTCTGAAAATGTAAATTGATATGTCATCAGAATATAGTTTTTGTTAAAGTATCGCCAAACTTCTCTATGTCTGTTGGTCAGTCAGACGGTCCCTTGGATTGATTGGAGATTGGACGGTCATTCCATTGTTAATCTGTCAATCAGTCGGTTAATTTTTACAGCCTTATTTCATTAAATAAATTTCACACTTTACTATCTGGTTATAATACATCTTTCCTTTGTATTGGCTTGTGCTAGTATATATACATATATATATATACATATATATATATATTACGTATATATACACGTATAATACACGTGTGTATATATACGTTTAAATATACACACATATATATACACACATATA
>NW_022720917.1:290233-305468 GCF_011630105.1 Anneissia japonica | reverse complement strand
TTTTTTTCATGAACACAGACCTTTAAATATCCAAACTATATATTTACAATGACTCGAACCATTTTAATAAATCTGATGTATATCGAAAATTATAATTTTTTTTAAATGCCACAACAATCATAAATGTGAATTTTTAATAGGACAATGTAAATAAGCTTTCGGCTTGGAGACTTCTATATATTGTACGTTGTTACATTAGTGGTTAAATCGTTGCTACAATAGTCGTTAATGAATTTTGTTACAACAGTGGTTAATGTTACATTAGTGGTTGATTTTTATTACAACAGTGGTTAATGTTACATTAGTGGTTGATTGTTACATTAGTGGGTGATACAGACTCTGGGTACATTGTAGCCTATGCATATCTTTCTTTTTTTGGGAAATACTGTATGTATATATTTGATTTTAGTCTGAAAGTGATCGGAAATGACATTTCTGATCTTTGACCCTAGATAACCAGCATAATTATACATATCTGTATATCAGAAATATATGCTTTAATCTATAGGCTCTAATGAGTAATTTTTGTCCTATGGTCAACGGATATATATCGTACATCTGACTTAATTACCTTAAAATATCCATCAAATTCTTTATAAATTTACTTACAGTTTACTTCTCTAAAATTGTAGGGACTTAATTATGGTCTTAAATGCCTGAAAATACTTCTATTTACCTTAACTGAAAAGTTTGTTGGAGAATACTGAAAATGCTTATTTTGATCTTTGACCTTAGTAATCTAACATTCTATATTTATTTTATTGAATCATTTATTTATTTTATTTCACCCAACAGCTTGAACTCCAATAACAGGGAGCATAAATACAATACAATATAAAAACATGAGAAACATTAAAAAATATCTGACCTTTAATATTATTTTTGTTTTATTAATATAAGAAAAAATGTTTCTTCTATAAGGCCCCATAAAACAATTATTAGTTTATCACCCCCTCCCTCATCACTTTTGGGGAAATTACTTGAACAGCTCAGGATTTCTTGCAAATATGTTTAATGGTACAACAAAAACATCTTTTTTTAAATACAAATTTGATTCTATGCTTATGACTTTTTATATATTTGTCCTTAACCATTGATTTACTTGCGAACATCGGTAAAATAGGGGCGGGGTTAGCAAAAAACAAAAAAAAAACCTCCCTCCCTCATCAATTTTTATTCTTTGATAGGGTGATAAACTAATAATTTTTTTTATGGGCCCTAATCTAGATAAGCCTGCAGCTGTAATACCTTGTATTGATTGGTAAGGTGGAGACGCCACCTTAAGTGTGCGACTAATAACATGTAATTAATAATTTTTTTGCTTTTTCATTATTATATTATGACTGCATAATAAACAAAAATATCAAATTACATTTATTCTTATACTCTTTTGAGAAACATTTGTTCGAATAAAGCAGTTTATTTCAAGTTATTTACTTCAGTACATATCTTAGTTGGCGATACTTCATTATAGACATGTTGTTAGCCATAACCACATCCCAGAAATCCTGGGATACTGGGAAAATTTCTAGCTGAAAATAGAATGCCTTTAACCATAACTAGATATTAAATGATGTTTCCTTCCAAAGACCATGGGTGTTTGACAGATGTTTTTTTATGGCTCCTGAGCCACAAAATCTGGAATGCAAATGGTTATCTTTTTGTTTTTATTTTTTATTTGAGGTGGCATTTCTACAATACAAAGAATTCACACTGAGGTTTCAAGTTATATCTGACAATTGTGACGAAAAGACCACAAAAGGTAAACTCGTACTCTATCAAAATGTTTTTTAATGTAAATGAATAGTGCATATCATTAACCTTATAATGAGGGCTCAATGATCTCAATCGGACAATTATAAGTAAAGTTAATTGCTAGTTTGAATTATAATTATTCTCTATAAACTGGCCTATATAGTTCTGAGAAAAAAAAAGCTTTAAAAGTACTGAAAAAATTAAGAAAAATCACAGCAGGAGTCCAAAAAACTCCATAGAAACAATACAGTTCTCATTGAGCTATAGTTGCGATGACATTTTCTACGGTTGCTGGAAATAGGTTGAGGAGTAAAAATTTTCTATTTTTAAGTCGATAGAGCTGGGGGTTAATTATTAGACATTGACTGCTTCGTATCTTTTGAATTCAATGTTATTTTCTTCATTCAGGTATATACTAAATATAATCCGTACTCTGGTGCCATGCTCTACAAAAGCAATTGTAATATCGGCACGCACGTTATTGTTTGATTAATTGATTAAATATTTTGTACACGATTTGAATGATGTTGTGTAAACATACTTCATCAATACGTTTTGTTCTACATCGCTGAAAATAGTGCCGATGATTGTTCTATTGGCATCAATCCCGGCGTCAATATTTTTTTTAAAAGTTGCAATAACCACGAATATTTTCATGTACTCAACTGCAATCTACATCATTTCTGATCCGCTTCACTGCCAGAGGCCAAGATGATTGATTACCAAATCTTTTCCACCAAGTCATGGAACAGTTTAGTAGTCTTTGAATTAATTCAGGGCTATTTCCTTTATTTAGGTCATTTACGTTAAGCTTCGTACCCCATGGAAGGCAATCGCCTCCAAAAATACATTCGTTTCTGCGAGTAGGTTGTTCGTTTGTAACTGTATTTTTGGCGGCGATTGCCTTCCATATACCCCACAGTACAATTGCACTACAAATACTTTTTGGGAATTTGGGAAGATGCGGATATAAGGTCCAAATTATTATTTATATTCACAAAGACAAATACATATAGAAACATGTACAGTATGTTCTGATCTAGATTCTGGCTATCAGAGTTCAAAGGTAAAAAATGTCATTTCCAGTCACATTTTGACAATTAGAGCAAATAGATACATGTATGTTCCGAATACTTTGAGACCATTCTGAGATCTGCCTCTACAGGGTACGCACAAAGGTCAGGAATGTCATTTCCAATCTCTTTTTGGACAAAACATTACAGTAGTTCAAATAGCAACATGCATATTCTGAACAATTTGAGGCCAAAACTAGGTGTACATGACCGATGGTAATAAAGGTATAGATATATGCTATAGGGTCTTTTGGGACAAAGGTCAGAGATTTTATTTCCGTTCAATTTTAGACAAAATGTTGCATTAGTGTAAATAGAAATATATATATTCCGAACAAATTGAGGTTAAGCGTAGGTCTCTATGACCAACGGTTGTGGAGATATAAATATCATACAGGGTACCTAAGGTCAAAAGGTCATAAACCATTTTTTACATTTGTGGGCTCTACACACCGTCGTGCATGGTCACGGAGTTTTCAACATGTTGAAAACTTATTGTGGTCGGTGCTGGTCGTCAGGCTAATCGTAGTCGCTCTCACACGTGTCGTAATCATTTGGCTAAAGTGGCCATCATTACTTTCCACCAATAAACGACACGAAGGCAGGTCCTACTTCCAGTCGGATACGACCGCAGTTCTGTACGGTCGCAGTGCTAGGTCTCGATAATGTGAAATTTGCTTCCATAAGGTCGCAAGCGATTTGCAAAGCGAAGTTTTCGAACCACGACCTTAAGTTTAAGTGTCCTAGCCACAACCGATGCACCAACAACAACTTTCACATTGTATAATACTGTATTAAGCAAATTATTTAGAAAATTATATTAGTTAAAAAACTTTAAATTCATGTAGTATTCAAATAGTACTATTTATTTCTATTATATTTTATAAATATATTTATTGAAATAATGTAAACCTAATTATATAATTTACAACTGTACTAAATATAATTGCAGTACATTACAACCGTGCTTAATGACAGAACAATGTTATAGTTGTTTAGGTGATCAAACAAACAATGTGTTGTTACTTTAACAAACTTTGAAACATCAAGCTGTTTTTATAATCTACAAAGAGTTGAATCTAACCCCCACCCCCTCCACTAAACTCGCCATAACATAATTGTTTTCTCGTAGCATCCTTTCTTATAAGTGGAATGAAATGCTAGTAGCATTTGGTACATCTTTCGGTTCCGAGTACGTGTACTCTGTCTCTCTAGTGTTGTTCCGCTGATCAACGGTTGCTGCGACAGCGGCCAAGTCCGTTCTGAATCTGAAAAAAAGAAAGAATAATAGTGAGTATGATTTATGTGATTGATAAGATAGAAATATTAAAAAATAAACGATAATGGGTCATAATATTTATGAAGCAATTTTGCAGAAAATGATGTTATTGATTGCAGATGATGATCGTATTAATTATATTGTTAGAGATGATGGTGTTATTCAGATGGTGATATTCTGAATCTAAAAAAAATCATTTGGAAGTACATTGAGAATGAATTATGTGATTGAAGATGATAACAATTATGACGGCATATTGCAGATGATGATGTTATTGATTGTATTTTTGTAGGTGTTGACTGATTGTGTTGATGTTGTAAAGTAACTAAACCGTTTTTGTTGAGCATGGTAACTAGTGCAGTCATTAGTATGTCTAAGGGTGTCGTTGTAACCTGCACATGGGTCATGTTATATAGGCATACCTACTACTGGGCATGCATGATGAACCAACTACTTTAAAATTCTGTTCAGAAAGAATTTGAACTATAACCTGTATTTCACTGGTAAAGCAACTTGATAAATGTTAACCAGTGACACAAAAATCTTCATTATCCTGGTTGCACTCAGTTTTAACGGTACCCAACCAGTTTGCCGAAATCCAGTTTGCCGAATGCCAGACTGTCGAGTCCACTTTGTCGAAAACCAGTTTGCCGAATGCCAAATTGCTGACTAAAAATTTGTAAAACCCAGTTTGCCGAATTCCACGATGCCGAACACAATTTTAGGGAGAAGTGGAGTCGGCAATCTGGCATTTGGAAAACTGGATTTCGGCAATCTGGCTTAGGTCCATTTTAACTGATTTAAGTGTACTATAATAATGACAATCATGACGTTTGGTCTACTACTGCTGAAGTAGGTAATCATACCAATATCTGAATTGTAAAATACAATGGATTGGATTTATTTGGTGCGAACAATAATGATAACCCACTAAATCCGAAGACTTATTTCCAGTGAAGGTCCTTAAAATGGTGATTGGGAAGTACAACGTGAGACAATCCCCTACTCTTTTTTGTATAGTGTACTGCATTCTTTAAAGTCAACATCCGAAAGATGGTGTACTTTTAATTGTTTATACTGCATTTCAGCCCTTCAGTTGAAATACAAGGAGATCAGCAAACGAAATTGAACCAGGTACCACAGGATCTCCACGTTTCAGCGCACATCATACCACTTGTTAAATATGGGAATAATATACACAATATGAAACTCACTGTTCAACAGTTTTTTCCCCCAATTTATCAAATTGGTAGTTAACCTCAAAACTCTCCAATCCATTGGTTCCTTTTGTACTAAACAGTTTCGTAATTTCCATTACGCTCAGTGTTTTCTTCTTGTTTGGCAACAACTTCAATACATCCTCCTTTGTTTTTCGGTTTCTTAAATATAAAGCAAACACATCATCAGTATACTAGTTAATTTCGAAAGTAGGTCTTACTTTTTTCAAATTTTATCAACCTGTTCATATTACTCATCTACATCTCGTCACCATCGTTATTTGTTGCAATGTGATCGTGTATTTGCTAATCATGACTTTTTTCCAAACACACGCATACAGATCAGATCAGTGTATGTTATGTGTAATCAAATACTAATTAATTTGAGTAAGGATATAGATTGTTACGATTTACCGCCAAGACGGTTGGATAGATGTGGAAAAAATATATCGTAGGAAAATTATCTTAGGCTACGCTCAGACTTGGAGATAAGCCGGGCTTGAGTTAAGCCCGGCTTAACTTTGCCGGGCGTTCAGTCTAGCGGGATTAGCCAATGAACCGTAACCAGGAAACGAGTTTGGAAACATTGGGCTCGAAACGTACGCACGCTCACAGCGTACGTAATTGAATGCTGATTGGTCATTTTTTTTACTGGAAGTCAATACAAGACCCCCCGCAGCGATTAAAGTCCGGCTTGCGATTTTTTTCCCGTACGAAACATTTACATGAAACTCCACTCGGGCCGTCTCGAATGAATCGACCCGAAAATCTAATCAGAATTCAGGTCAAAAGGTCATCCACAGATAAACGTCTACAAAACAACTAAAACAACTTCTGAGAGAGAACGTTGCATGTCTAATTTTTGAAAATACATTGATGTTACCATGCTAATACTAAATGGGTCGTTTAAAATAACTGAATGAATATATTGATTGAGCTGTACGAGTAATGAAAAGTGTTATTATAACTTGAGTTACATAATGTGACAATTTTTATTTTTAGTTAGGTTTGGGTTTTGCATAATTACCTAGGCCTACTAACTATTAAAAATATACACTTTCTGAGGAAAGCACAGAGACTAAGGAAAAGCGTGTTTCTCGGGGCGTTTCTTCATCACGAAACAGGGTGACAGTTATTCTCAAACTAAGAGCTGAGAATAGGCAGCTCTAAAATACTGGATGCCATAAGACCTGCCAAAATGGCAGAGCAACAATGGATGTATAAATGAGGCCTAAGCCTAGTTATTAATATCAGGCATAGTAATCTGCAGGTTCTTGATTACAAGGCTAGACCAAGTTAATTACATGTAATGAAGAAATGATTATTTATTATTATTATTATTATTATTATTATTATTATTATTATTATTATGTTACTAAAACCAACCTGTAGGCCTACCTTAAGGGGACTTAGACAATGGAGGAATTAGAGAACAATTAAAAAATCGACGTTAAGGGGAAATGACACAAAAGATATATTCCCTTGGGCTAGTTAGACCTAGTAAATAGTATGGTTCTTCATTACAAGGGTTAGGCCAAGGTAATTAATGCTGAAATTATTATTATTATTATTATTATTTAACATTAATTACATTTCAAAGATAGTTTGGCCAAGTTCAATAACGGAGCAGAATGGTAGGCCTATATTTTATTTATTTAATAATATTTATCTTATGCAATCTACTTTTTATTTCATGCTTCAATTTTTTTTCAAAATTTCAATCAACGTCATGTGAAGCGTGACTGTTGGGGGTCAGCCTAGGACCCTAGGGACCTAGGTCTATAGTTTAAGGAGCTCGTAGGACTTAAGTCAGCCTGTAGTTAGGCCTATAGTTTATCCTCTTTCTCTCCAGCCTTTGGTATTACTGTACCTATCTACACTTTATAAAACGGGGTACTAGCTGTTGTTGTTGTAGATATTATACTAACATTTAATAACATCCAAGAAGGTCACAGTTTGTTACACACCTAAATCCCATAAATCCGTAAGATACCATAGGCCTACCGTAGGTAAACATAGAAAGAGGAATAATAGTAAAACTCGAGCGTTACGACATTGCGCAGTGTCTGCTCTTGTTCCTCGTATCGAACTCAGTCGAGTCAATCCGAAATGGCCCGAGTGAAGTTTCATGTAAATGTTTCGTACGGAAAAAAAATCGCGCCCGGCTTAGAAAAGTTAAACACGGTGGCACGCCAGCAGGCCTAGTTACTATAGGAACACAGCCCGGCTTGAGATAAACTACCTAGTTCAGACTGGCAGGTGGATAAACCCGGTGAGTTGAGCCGGGATATCCACCTAGTCTGAACTAGGCCTATGGCGTCTTACCATTAACGCTATTTTTTGGATTTCCTGCCAATTAGCATATCGTAAAATTAACTTTAAACCAACACGAATGTACAGAATATTGAACGACGACTTATGCAAATTTTCTTGGACCACTACAGTGGCAGGTAGCAGAAAATGATAAAAAAGTGTAATTGGCCTATCAAGTAACAAAATAAATCAAAAACAGTTGAACATGTTCATTCCAAAAATGTAAGTTTACATGTAAAATCCGGCTTCGAGTGTATTCTTATTAATATCAATATTGTAATTATCGTACCTTACTAGTAGGCGGTTCTCCGTTGATGGATGCCGGGTAATGTGGTGGGAAACCATAGGGCCTAGTTATCATACTGCCCGAAGTTTACAGCGGCGTGCGACACACTGCTAATTATCGTATGCGATATGTGACACTTTGTATGGTTTCTTCTGTAGTCTTGAAGGAGCCATTTCATTGTTTACAGCAAAGAAGTAATATAATTCATATTATGTAATGTGAAATTCAAGGTATAAAAATATAAAAAATAAATTATTCCAATTTTTTAATTTCAAATTTTATGTGGTATTTTATCTGGGTCAATGATAAATTTAGGTGTTAGTTCGCAAATAAGGTAATAGGCCTACATTTAGGTGGTTTTAAACAACTTTTCCAAGAGCATTTGGGGTGGGGAAAGAGCTCCCCCACCCACCATTCTCCCCTAGAAATGCTACTGGTGATGATTTTGATATGTTCAACTAGTATAAAAGAATTAATACAAGCACTTAGCATGACACCAGCTCGTGAGATATACCTAACCACTTTGAATATTTTCTAGTATTACACACGACTTTTATGCTTAATCTGTACAGAGTTCCACTGAATTTATAAATGAACATTTGAACATTCTTTATTAGTCTAGGCATCTTAGTCTTTCACGGTATCCTCAATATATGTATAATTTAAGGGTTTATTTAAATACCAGATGCTCAAAAGGCAATAGGTAATTACTATTGCATACTTTTCTAGAATTTCTGTGCACAGTCGTATTATACCCGGATTACATCCCTCAAATACTGCATCCCGAACGTCTGATCTCCAGTGGTGCATGTATAAACACATTATGTAAAGAGAATAGGCCTATACTAGGCTTAATAAATTATAACAATACATTAGCTATCTGTATACAAAATAATTACATACCATGAAAAAAAATGGAAATCTGAATTATTATTATTATTATTATTATTATTATTATTATTATTATTATTATTATTAACATCTATGTTATTATTAGCTCAATCCACAATGGGAATTATGTGGAATCACGACGCACAGATCATGCTATTGGACATGATGTCATAATAAACTTGGTTGCCTGACGTCATCTTTGGATTTTGGTTGATTAAGAATAATAATGACGATAATACTACTACTACTACTACTACTACTACTACTACTACTACTACTACTACTACTACTACTACTACTACTACTACTACTACTACTAATAATAATAATAATAATAATAATAATAATAATAGCAATAACAATACCAATAACATTAACAATAACAATTAGTGACTATGTCAATGACAATAAACAATAATAATAATAATAATAATAATAATAATAATAATAATAAAAATGCATTTTTCAATAAGAAAGATGTATTTGTGTCGATTGAGGGCGGACACCTTGAGGGCGCTGTCAAGTGCATTCTGGGTAGCGTAGCTTGTCTGCCGTGTTTCAAGTGGCTCGCTTCCTTGCTTTCTGCATTCACTCTGAGCATGGAGGATACCTCCATGCTCTGAGTAACAAGTAACAATTTTAAACCCACCATCCTCCCCTACTTCTGCCCGGTAGTTGTTTATTTTCCATGATGTGGCGTGTGCACCCAGAATAGTTATATTTTAATTGTTTAAGTGTATTAATATTTGAATCTATTTGGTGCAACTCTTTATGAAACAGGTATATATTTAGGTAAGAATTTATGATTGTATTGATATGGTGCTCATGTGTAATTGAATAAGATAAGCAGAAATAGTATGTTAGTTTACTGTACTAATACAGTATGTTTGATAGGGGCAGCTTCCACTGTATGTACAAGGTATTCATTTCACATGAATAGAGTAATTTAAGCTGTTGGTTGTGGCTGCCCGACATTTGTTCAAGTTGTGTTATTTATATTATACATTTTTTGTATTTGTATTATTCATTCGTCATTTAACAATAAATGACAATTTCCATCCGAATCTGTGTGATCCTTTTATTTGCCTTGTCTGACCTCTTCGGCACAAATTATTATTGTTATTAATAATAATATAATAATAATAATAATAATAATGATAATAATAATAATAATAATAATAATAATAATAATAATAATAATAATAATAATTATTATTATTTATGTAACTAATTGCTCTGCAAATTCCTTCTTCCACAACTGGCTAAATTCAAACAATAACATACCGTACTCGCGTGAATAAGCGCCGCGTTTGAATAAGCGCCCTTTTTAATAAGCGCACTTCGGTGTTTATTCATTTTTTAAAACAATATTTTGTGACTGAATTTTTTAAGCAAACGATAATCTAACTAATCTTGAGACTGTGGTTGGCATGATTTGAGCTGCGGAGTGGATTCACATTTTCAGCTTATGCCAATTTCAAAATGAGGATATTTATCCTGGACTGATGAGAGCTCCCTGGACAGTATCTTTCCAACTTTCCTCTTCTTCTCTTTTTCTTTTCCCGACAATATTCATCTTTAGCACGTTTTCATGTGAGTTTGCAAGAAGCCCTGCGATGATCCTACCGATCTCATTCGGCAGATGGCCAACAATATACACCACCATCACCACTAATTTCATCTGCTGTTGAAACTCACAGAAATCTTGTCACGAGCCATGCTTTGGACAATTATCTTTTCTGCACCAGAACCATTTGTAATACCGTATCCGGTTTTCTGATGTCCTTATATATTTTCTTTTTCATTCAAAAATCGTCCATTGAATTTTCCAAGTTCTCAGAAGAACCCCTCAATTTTAGACAATAACGCACCCAAACTTTCATGAAACCTCCAAGCACTGCTTTTACACCGCTTTATTCTCAGTTTTAATGTTACTTTTTACATATGGTCGGTGTTTGGCCGTAAACTCAAGAGTTTTAACCAATGTTGCTTGGCACACAGGGTTTTTAATTCATTTTTTGCGGGCCGCAAGAAAAAATCGCTGTCGGCCGGCAACTTTTGTATACATTTGTCTTATTACAGGGCCGTAGCCACAATAATTGAAGGGTCAGGTTGCGAGTGAAGCGATAACTGAGGTTGGGGCCAGCAAGGGCCCTCGTCCGGGGTTTAGGCACCGGAGGCCCGAGAAAAATTTGCTATTTTTCCATTGTATACACCAATTTTAATGATGTTCTGTAGTAGTAATCTAATACATAGTTTAAAATATTTTTTTATAAAAATATTTTTTAAACTATAAACATCAAAGCTATGAAGAAGTAAAACAATAAAAATACTAAGAATTCAAAACAGGCAAGTTCATTCAAGACTAGCCTGTTACTCACAGCATTGTTGTTATTTTAGTATTTTGCCTGTGACATTGACAAAAATCCAAGATTAGACCTATGAATGATAAATCACATTGCTATGTTACACTTTCAATCAATCAGGCGCGGATCCAGACCTTCGCACCGTTCGCCATGGCGAAGCTCAGGGTGAGAGATAATGATATTAAAAAATATATATATAAAGCAATTGCTGTGCCTGGTGGTCCGGCAAATTTTAATTCTTTTTTTGTCAGAAATGCCACCTACCTCAACTAAAGACAAAAATACAGATAGTAATGCAATACATTTCTGCATTGTCTGTTAATTAAATTAATTAAAATGAACTGAAATTAAATCGGCTGCGCGATGTACGGTTGAGTTTTTTTTTTTTTTTTTTTTTTTTTTTTTTTTAATTTTGATTTATGTCATGATGTATGGTTAATAAAAAAAAAACAATCACAGGGAGAGTATACATGTGCATTGATTCTTATAACCTTATTGGAAGGCATATATAATTTTATTATGTTTTGTTATTTAAAAATCAGAGGAGACAATTATGCATATTTAATTAATTTCCTAGTGGAAGTAAAATCACACCAATCAAGTTTGGTTTTGGTCAGAGTACAATGTAGAAAGAATTGCATTATTCTGCTTCCTTTAAGAATAAGTTATATTATGACCAAGTTGTTATAATATGAATTTTAAACTGTATTATTATTAACTATGACCTATCAACACATAGGCCTAACATAAAACATGTACATATCAAAACTATTATGTTTAAACTATCCTCTCTAACATGTGCATAACGATAGTGATAAACAACCGAAATTATCTGTACTATATTATGCTAAACATTTACAGAGTGGACTTCCTTATGTTGTGGTTATATTAGACTGCAATATTATTATTAAAGAAGTCCATTCAACAAACAACATAACACATACATATCAAAGTTATTAGGTCAAAGTTCTCACGTCGTTGCATGCATAAAACGTAATTTCCTAAATTTGAATATCTGAGATTGACAGTCAATCAAAATTCTCTGTACTATCTATACTATATTTAAGGAGTGGACTTCCTTATGATTGTAGAAATACATAGGTCCTATTAGCCTGTAATATGACTAAAGACCATTCAACAAGCAACTTCCTTATAATTTAAGAAAATATAAATGTATATTAAGCTAAGCAAAGTTTAGAAGTTTAAAAGTTAAAAGAGTTAAAATTCCTTATTTTGTGGTCATATTAGACTGTAATATCATTAAAGACCGTTCAACAAACAACATCAAACATCAAAATTATATTAGGTTAAACTTTCCACTTCGGTGCACGTAATTTTTGGGATATATAAGATTTACATGGCATTTGAGTATAAATATAAAATCTTAAATATTTTACATTTTAATCAGTAATCTATCAGAAATGTGGGGATTGGTTATAATGTAAAGCTTTCCAAACCCCTACAACACCAAAACTGCGATCCAACAGGAATATTCCATTTTCATTTAATGTAGGTGTTTTTTACATGTTTTTATTTTATTTGTATTCTTTTTATTATGTATGATTCATTTTTTATATTTTCCACAGACAGATAAATGAATGCCTGAACTGATATTTTATGGGGTTCATATTACTTTCTATACAAACGAGATATCATAAATAATATATCTATTGTCCGACTGTGTGCATTAAACATTTGACGACAGAATTGCCGCCAAATTCTCAACCGTCTCAGTTACAGGCCTCGCTTGACACTTCACATCGAAGGGCCTGTTAATTAATCTTGCACAGGAGCTTGTCATGAAGTAGCTTCCTCCTCATCTTCATCATCATAATTATTAATTGTCCATAGAAAAGTAGGGAAAAGCTATGAATTCAGAGTGTATTCAATAATGAACGGCTAATAATTGCACGAAAGTGCATTTCAAAGCATTTAGAAAAAACTAAACTTTTCGAAGGAAGAACCGAAGATCCCCTCACCCGGTCCACCCCACTAAAATTTGTCTTCCAGCGACAGAACAAGCTCTCTTCTGATGACCCTAAACATCATGGGAACCCATTTGTGCGATAGTCAGGGTAAACTCTGGACCCGCGCTTGACATGTATTTAAGAGAAGTGCTTAAAAAAGGTATATTTACAATATGTTTATTTATAGAAATAATGTTGCATACTAGAACTATCAGGAATAAATATACAGATAAAGTCATGTTTTTTTTTTGGGTTTTTTGTCAGTAGAACCCCTCCTTTGGGACAACCCTTTTTACCAATAACCATGGGTTTTTTGTTTTGTGTATTTTCATATAGGTTAATCTAAACCGTACAGCCTGCATACTTATTTTTAAGTCAATGATATTCGATCTTGT
Organism: Anneissia japonica; assembly: GCF_011630105.1. Classification (NCBI taxonomy): domain Eukaryota; kingdom Metazoa; phylum Echinodermata; class Crinoidea; order Comatulida; family Comatulidae; genus Anneissia; species Anneissia japonica. The sequence continues at coordinate 291,926 of NW_022720917.1, read as the reverse complement.
GCATTCAATAGAAAGCTCAATATTTTTAAAAAGAAAAGTTATTTCATTGCATTGAATCATGAAACAATATCAGGAATGTACACAACCTTTGTAGTTTTAATAGCATACCGTATCTGTTAATTCCATATCATACAGTGAATAAATTATTCTTTGCATTGCAAATTATTATATTAAATTAGTTATAATGCAACTGTTAATCGTTCTTTGGTCAATTAAAATAAAATTATAAAAAAAACCCAATGTCATCACGGTACAAAAAGCATGCCAAAAAGCCTATTAAGGGGACACATTTACATTTTTGGTTAGTGTCCCCTGAATAGGTGACACCCCTATTAAGGGGACACTTTTTTGGGTACCCAAGGTGTCCCTTAATAGGGGTTCTACTGTATTAGTGAGATGAGTTGAATTACGGTAACTCTTGCGAAAGCCATATAATTTGGGCAGTCATCTTTGTGGTTAATCATGCAAAACATGTTTCTTGCTTAATTCTACACAATCATTAAAGGGCAACCAAGCAAACTACATAACATAAATATTATTCTGGATAAGACAATCAAATTGTCTCACATTTTTCTCACGACTAAAAATCATCTCCACTCCCTCGTAATGTTTTTGTTGAAAAAGCCTCACATTATTTAAGAGGGCACCTGAATATCAGCCGATCTTCTAGGATACACTGAAAGGGTCACCTTCTATAATAAATACTGTTAAACATTAAGAAAAACCGTAAAACCTCTAATAATAGGTAGTTATCGCCGCATGACGTTAACCTTAACTTAACTTTAACTTTAGTACCCAACATTCAGCGCGATAGCTCCGCCCCTTTTTGTAAACAAATCGAAATATGCATGCGCAAACCCATAACTAACGTACGTTGAACACGTAACATCCTGAAATTTACGTACTCCGCAACGCAAGATGAATAAATTATGACATCATCCTTTAACGTTAAGGTTAACGTCGTGCGGCGAAAACTACATATTAACCATTACTCTATTAGTAACCCCTTCCACCCACCAAAGAAGTTGATCTATAATAATAACTCACACTCTAATAATAACTTATGGGGTTACTACAAGAGTCACCAAAACTATAAACAAATGACATTCAAATCAACATTGTTTATGCTTTAACGCGATTTAGGCTTCTTCCTTAAAATATATATTGTGATTACGCCGTTGATGATTCTTACTTGAATTGACTCCTTGGTAATTTTCCTTAATGACTGACCGTTAATGATGCCCGCCGCATTATAAAAATAACAAATATAAGAAGATAATGCATGAGTGGCGGACAATTTTTAGTTTATAAATAAAAATAAATCAACCAAGTTTACTCGTACTGTAGTTATTTATTTCTATGAATTGCTGACGCATGTGGTGAGGGTGCCTGGGTGTTTAATATTTTCAAGTATAAGTGCCTATATTAACCTTAGTAATAGTATCCCACTACTCTAACAGTAACCTATACTCAAATAGTAACCCACCCTAAAAAACAATCGAAGAATAGTAATACAGGGTTATTATTTACGTTGTCTTGATCTAATTGTGGGTTCATATGCTGATAGCATTTGGTACTTCCTCAGGGTGTAAATAAGGGTACGCCGACTCTCTCTCGCTGTTTCTTTGGTCAACAATTTTACCAATTCTGGCCAATTCTTCTTCGAACCTAAAAAAATGAGATAGTATTTAAG
>NW_022720917.1:279155-290204 GCF_011630105.1 Anneissia japonica | reverse complement strand
TAAATATATAAAGAACAAAATATATATATATATATATATATATATATATGCATGCATACATACACACATACATACACGCATACATATATATTATATATATATGTATGTATATAATCCAATTTAATAGGGGTAGACCTATATATGACAACGAGCAGAAATTTACTCGTCCCAATTTAAACAAACTGATAGTTTACTTCAGAAATGTGTTGTATTTTAGACATTTAAAAGAAAAACTAAGTGCAATGCAATATTTCGATGGGTAAAGATAAAGAGGAGGATGAAACTAAAAACTATAATATAATCCAATTTAATAAGGGTAGACCTATATATGACAATGACCAGAAACCTACTCTTTAACAGCTTTCATCCCAATCGGATCAAATTGATAATTTACTTCAAAATCAGCCAAGCTGTTAGTTCCTCTATCACTAAGAAGCTTTGTAACAACCATTATGTCCAATGTTTGCTCTTTGTCTGGTAAAGATTTTAAAACATCTGCCTCTGTTTTCGGATCCTGAAAATGAATAATAAATGGTCTTTAACAGTAAATATCAGCCAGACGGTTCAGAGTTTATCTCTTTGTTACAGTAAATATATTTTTAGAGATCCTGTCTTGTGAAGGCGTGCTATTTTTTTATCTTCGTTATTCGAGTGCGTCGAGAACTAGTGTTCTTGCACGTATTTATTCAATTCCAATCCAATTTATTGGTCAAACTCATAAATTGGCTTGAAATTTGCTTTGCTTGTCATAGATTAAAATACAAATATGAAAAAGGGTAAAATATACACATTACAGGTCATACAAACAACTGGCTAAAAAAAGATGGGAAAATGGAACAAGTACAGAGAAAAATAACAGTAAAAAATACAAGGAGTAAGCCGTAAAAAAATTAAAACAACTGGAAAAGACTAAAAAGTTAAAAATTTACCAAGAATAACAAAAATTTCATTCAAATTCATTTATACATAACTGTGTGTAAAACTAGTTGCTTCTAATCGAATTTGAATTATTAATGTCCTAGTGGCATAGTTGGGTAAGGTCTGCATAGAGAGCAGAAGATCCCGTGTTCAAATCTCTGTTTTGGTAACTTTTTCCACACTCGCAGGTTCATCTTTATCGTTCAATATATAAATAATATAATATATACAATGTGTATATAACCATGTGTATATTCCATTACCTTATTCGTGGGTGGTTCGCCTTTAATGAATGAAGGGTAATTCGGTGGGAAACCATACTCATCGTACTGTGAAAAGTTGGCTGCGGCGTGTGAGACGCTGCTGGCAAAAATCATTGCTGTGACAGTTTGTGCGATTTCTTCCGAAGTCTTGAAGGATCCATCTCCTGGTATGCCTTGGATGCCGCACCCTCCTTCACCGACTGGGGACAACAGCATCGTATGCCACTCTTGTAACTCGTAATCATTCAATATTTTTTCTGGTGTGTCTGAGGATTGATGTGTTCAGATTCATGCTAATCAATATTATTATTTTTTTTTCTGTTTGCTTTCATGCAATAATGATAATAAAGAAATGACAATAAAAATACTTTATATACTGAATACTGTTCTTACCGTAGTGGGCGTTTACGACTGTTCTTACGTATTTTGAAATAGCGTCCCATAGCAACAATGCATCGTCTCTATAGTAATAGTTGGGCAGTAATTCCGGATCGTCAACACCTCGAGACTCTAGCTCTTTTGGGAGAGTTCCTGTGACATCTAGTCGCCATGAGCTCCAGCATCGCTTCATAATCTCAAACATACCAATTCGACCAATCAACATACATTTATCCACCCAGCCTCCTTCGCAGACAAGCTTCGCTAATGCACGGCTAAAGATAATAATAATAATAATAATAATAATAATAATAATAATAATAATAATAATAATAATAATAATAATAACTAGAGATACTATCGCAATAGAACATGAACCCAGTCATTTTTTAAGAGATAACCACTGTGACCTTTAACCTCAACCTGTGAACACCCCATATTCTAATGCAACTGGTCCAATCCTTAGTCACTAGCAATATGTGATAATTTTCACTATAGTAACTCTTGTGAATTTTTAACGATAGATGAAGAGTAGTTGTTCATGTTTAGAAGGCCCTAATGATCATTCCTGGTAAATTCAAGCTCAATTGGGCTATTTTGAAAATTTGACCCCGATGACCCCCATGTAACCACTGATGACAGACAGGGGTGTATGAGGTGTCACTGGTTCTTAATGATCAAATTTGATTGAATTCGGTTTATTCGTTTGCATTAGTAACATTTTGAACCTATGAACTTTGACATATGGGGTGAAGAGTATTTTTTCGTGTTTAGAAGGTCCTAAGGATCATTCCTGGTAAATTTGAGCTCAATTGGGCTATTTTGAAAATTTAACCCCGATGACCCCCATGTGACACCTGATCCCAGACTGGGGTGTAGGAGGTGTCACCGGTTCTTAATGACGAAATTTGATTGAATTTGGTCGAATGCCATTAGTAGCATTTTCAAATATTACTAGAGAGAACAAAAGAATAACTCTTTATAATGACCTTTGACCGTAAATTGCTGAACACCATGTAACGACCCTACCTTATGCCAATACATATGTGCCCAGGACAAGAATGTTCTATGTTATTTGTGACAGAAGTCTTTTATTTATTTTTTTTAAATGTTTTTTACCCTAATGACCCCTATGTGACCTTTGACCCCAAGCAGTGAACACCCCATGTATGACAGGTGTCACCGATTGTACTAACCAGGTTTGGTTGAAATCGGCACAACCGTTTGACACTAGTAGCGTTTTGAAATGTTGCCAAAAAAATATAAAAATTACCCTTTAATGACCTTTGACCCCTTATCCCTGAACACCCTATAGACCCTGCCTTGTGCCAATGTATATTTTTGGTTTTTTGACCCTAATGCCCCTTATTTGACCTTTGACCTCAAGTTGTGAACAACACATAAATGGGAGGTGGCACCGGTCCTACTGACCAAGTTTTAGTTAAATCGGTCCAGTAGTTTGCCACTAGTAGCCTTTTAAAATGTTGCCAGAAAGAAAGAAAGAAAGAAGAAACTGCTCAGAACAGAACCCAGTCAGCATGCTGCTGACTGGGTAATAATAATAGTAATAATGATAATAATAATAGTAATAATAATTGATAATAATAATGATAATAATAACATAATATATAATATATATATAGGCCTATATATATGTATATATATATATATATATATATATATATATATACATACATACATACATACACTCGAGCGTACCTGTTTATAGCAATGAGATACAAAAAGTGTGGTGCCAAAAGGCGAAACAGTGGATGTGATGGCGAGAGACTACTGTGGGTCGCTACGGCTACACTTTCCATTAGGAGATGTGTAAACCCTAAATGAGTTGTAGATTGGTGGTACGACGCGTCTGCGTTGTTGTACCACATCTTTGCAAACATCCAGGTGTATTCATTATCTGTTGGAAGGAACACCTATAGAGAAAAAAGAACAAATGTCAAAACCAGAATAAATTAATACTGAAAATGTATTTTTGGATTTTAAAATTCTCAGACTCCAGATTTCGAGATTCAATAAAAATATACTGTTAATAGCTTCCCAAATTGGTTTTGGTTTCTAGGCCTAAATATGCAGTGTGTACTGGCTATGTGCATATACCAGGCCCGCCTATTACGTAACACGTTCTTACTGCATGTCAGTTGTTAAGTACGACAAGTGAGGGAGCAGCTTAGCTCAGTCGGCTAACTGGTGGTAGCCACTGTGTGTGCACTGAACCGTGGAGAGCTCTAGGTTCCCGGTTCAATTCCCATCACTGACTCTCCTTGTGTTTCAGCTGGAGGCCTGAAATACAAGTTACAATAGGGCACCGACTTTCGGATGAGACGTTTAAAGCCGTTGGTCCCGTGCGCATAATGACCCATGTGTACGTTAAAAAACGCAGTACACTCTTCGGAAAAAGTAGGAGATTGTCTCTCGGTGTACTGCCCAATCGCCAGCAGAAGGACTCCATTGGAAATAAGTCTTCTTCTAGACTTTCGTGGGCTCTCCTTGGTGTTCATACCGAATAAATCCAATTCAAACCAATCCAAGGTCTACACTAAATTGCTTTTAATTAGGCAAATATCATTTTACCGGGTTGTCATCTGCTTTGTCCTGGTGAAGTTGAATTGCAATCGGCAACAGTTTCTTTTCCTTGTTGACAAAAAACAAGGCAATGGGACTGCATATCTATATAAGAAACAGAATAAACGAGTTGTGAAAAATGATATTTTTAAAATTTTATTTATTTTAGGCACGGCACATGCACCAAGGATTGTCAATTACGAGTATATCCAGTGGCGCATTCAGGAATTTGAAATAGAGGGGGCCCAGTGAGGGACTTCGATCTATACCACTTTAGCCCCACCATGGGTTTTGGGCTGAGGTCAAAAAACAATACGATTATGGCACCTTTAAATGGCTTGAAATATCACTCTCAGACTTATTATTTTTTTCTCCATTTTTTTACAATAAAAAAAAAATTGAGGGTGGGGGGAGGCCGGGCCCCATATTAATTAGTCCACTACAGATATCACTGTCCTACTTGTAGGTGACAATCCCTTTTACAAAACAATACACACACGATATTTTAAACAAACTAACTCTCAATATGAGGTTTAGGGAGTGGAGTTGTTTTGATCGTGAGAAAACATCCTGCAACACTGACAGGAATTGAACCCAGGACCGAGGTTGGAGGGCAAGCATCTTAACTACCAAGCTATTCAAATCCAATCCTTAAGGGAAATAAATCGCCCTATTTATAAAACACTTTTACTAAATTGCCATGTTTTTAATGAAAATTGTTCAACTTATTAGGCCTATTAAGAATGTTTACCTTTCGATTATCGGTACAGGGAAGATCCTTGGTTTCTGTTATATCTACTATGTAGAGAGTTTTCTTTAAAATAGCCTCTTCCATTGTCAAACCTTCAAGTAGCGGACTGATCATCTCATTCGTAACACCAAACCTAAGTATTGCATAAAAATTAAATTTTATTGTTTCCTATTCCATGTTTTAATATCGTAAGCCTAATAATATTCAGGGGTGGCGCCAGGATTTGCCCGACGGGAAGGGGGGGGGGGGCGAGGTCTCCGACGAGGGGGGCTAATGCCCCGACGAGGGGTCAGATTTCCCCGACGATAACAAAGTGGGCGTGGTCGAGCTTCGATTAACAGTTTTCGAAAGTAGTCCTATTGGCGAAGCCTCCGAAAATTTTGACAATTTAGGGGTTTCAGGGGCTTATTTAATCGATTTTATAGTCTACTAGTCCTAATATGTAGAAAATACATATAATTTTTATTTTTTCTCCCCGAGAAAAATTATGCTTTTAGCAAATTATGCCGGCGCCACCCCTGATAATATTATAATTGAACGAACAACTTAAGAAATAGTGTTTTAGTGATAGGATTTTGAATATTAATAATATATTAAGTGGATGGGATTTCCAGTTAGGATAGGCCCCTACATGATAAATAATATGTAAGCCTATTATTATTTAAAATATTTTTACTTTTCAGGAATATGTGTGCATAACTTAATCAGTGTCGGGTTGCATCCCGTTAAACGTTGCATTCCAAATTCCAAATCAGATTTCCAGTTGTGCATTCCCTGTGAAGAGAACACGAAACCATTTGTTTAAATATATATTATGAGAATAATAACTATACCAATAATAATAGTAATAATGTTAATGATAATAATAATGATATAGCAGTAACAACAATATTAACAATTAAAATAATGATAGCAAAATAATAATGATAATGTAATTATCATTATATTATTTCACTATCATAATGTAATTATGCCTAGCATAGTCTTACATAATGCAAAGGAGTTGATAAGACTATAAGGCTGGTATACTAATACATAATGATAAAAGGTTTTTTTTGGAAGTATGAATAATGACAGTGCTGTAGGCCTACTTACCAAAGGCTGGGGAAGTGTTTTGTTGTAAACATTACCGAGATCGTCGAGGCTATCCCAAGATGATGTTGTAATATTGACGAATTTTGCTTCAAGCAGCAGTTTAGCTTTGTTTACCAGAATATCCCACTGTCAACAGAATGAATACGTTTTATTTCATACTTGGTCTAAAGTACGTGATACTACAACGCGCGCACGTCGATTAAAGTGTATTAATGTAATTTTATTAGACCGAAGGTCTACATTAGACATAAAAAAAAAGAAAAACAACAAAATTAGTTTTGTTTTAAATGGAAAAATGTGAAAGGACTGGAGTAGAGTACCAACGCGAGGCCCATTTGATTACCAGTCCAAATTTAAATGAATAATATTAACAGTAGGGCCTACAAAAAATTAATACAAATATATATATAAATGTGCATAAGACGAAAACAATTAGGGAATCGGTCAACTTCAAGCCATGAACAAAGTAACGATAGTAAAAAATGAAATACATAATTACGCATGTGCACTTCAAAGTATGCGAATTCAAGTCAGTTTTGTTGGGAATACCCGATTATTTATTAAACATATTATTGTACTCACCTTATAATCATTGGAAAAACATTCATCTTCCGGGCATTCTTTAACCTGAAAATAGTAATAAAAAACATTAAGACTATATTATCACTTTTATCGCTATTTTTATCTTTATTATCTTCATCATCATCATCATTATCATCATCATAAATGCTATAACTTACGCCGAACAGCAGCCGGGCGGAGGCATGCAAACGCAATACGACGCGTTTTCAACGACAATTCGCTAACCAACTGTACTCTGACAATCAGCAGACGGGCGTCGTTTTTAATGCTCACGGATTGGCAATTTGTGCTCCGCTAACTTACCAATGACATGCATGATGACAAGTCCAAGTCCGGCAAATGAGTCGTATTTGTTGACAACATCTCGTGGGTCGTACAGTACTTCTTGCAGGGCGTAAAGTCCAAAGTAGATGAAGAAGTAGCAGCATGTGAAAACGCCGATCTTAATGCTGGTAACTGACCTCAGACGGGCACTTCAACAACAAAATAATATTTAGATATTACAACACATTACATTAAACGGAATGAAAATTAAATTTCTCGCTTATAACACTTCATTCAAATTGGCTGGTAGTTAATAACGTTAAATGTCAGTATATTAGTGAAAATGACTAGTTTCATCTGTCTCATTGGAAGTTTTGACCCCTTAAATGACTTTAAAATAATGACAGACGGTACATTTTTTTTATTATGAGAAAATACAATTAGTGTGCAGTTTAAATATTAAATGAAAGAGATAAAAGTACTGTACTTGCTAATGAAAATTTACAATTGTAGCTTATTTCTATGGTAAAATTGTGCTCGCCTATAAGCTAAATGATTAATAACTCACCGAGTGACAGTGTATCCCTTGGCAACCAAGATGAGTAACCTGTCTCTTATACACATCTAGATGTGTATAAGAGACAGGTACTATTATTATTGTTACATTATAATTTTTAACATTTTTACTATTATTATTACATATTATTATTATTTTATTATTATTATTATTATTATTATTATTATTATTATTATTATTAGTATTATTATTGTTGTTGTTATTGTTGTTATTATTGATGTATTACCATCATCTTCATCATGTTATTATCATCTTATTATTATAATCATTATCATTATCATCATCATCATTATTTTCATCATCAATTACATAATTTTCATCATCATCGTTATTGTTATTTTGATTATTATTATTATCATCATTATCCAAAGATAAGCTAAGCCTATACCTTTATTATTATTATTATTATTATTATTATTATTATTATTATTATTATTATTATTATTATTATTATCAACATCATCATCATCCAAAGATAAGCTAAGCCTATACCTGGCATGGCAGCCCATTGGACTTTTGCGCAAAAGCGTACGTTTTTTTCTTTATTTCAAGTTCCGACTTCCGTTGCTGTGGGAATTTGTCAAACTGAGGCAGCATGCAGTCGTACCGTTGAATTTTCAATCTGCGATCCGATGTCACCCAACGATGTATCGGAAATACATAAACATTCCTAGATATGTTGTCGCGCACTTCAACCCACTCAACGTACCATGGATCGTCTCCGTTATGCCACAGCTCCAGTTCTTCGATTTCCCCGAAGTTGGCGATATCGTCAACAGGAAATGTGTCTGTGCTTCCTGATTCGAAGTCGTCACGCCAGATGCAGTCAAGATGAATTTCGGCAGACCGTATGCCGTCGGTGTTTACGAGAATGACGTAGACATTTGCATTCGTTCCCGATCCCTTACGATCTCCCGTTTTAACGGCGATTGTATAGTTTGTTTTGGATTCGGCCTCATTGCTTTCATTAGTCGAGACTGACGAGGAACATCCCATACTGTATGGAAATGAAAAAAATGTTATTTCAATAAATCATATGCATTTGTAAAATAATTATTTTTAATGAATTTTGAGCAAATATAATATGAGTCAACCCAGGGTCGGCACCAGGATTTCCCCTACGGGGGTCCAAGTCCCCGACGGAGGGCTGTTGTCCCCGACGAGAACAAAGTGAATGTGGTCGGGCATCGCTCAAAATCTTTGTATGACAATTTTGGGATTTCGAAGGCTTATTTAATCGATTTCAGAGTCTATTAATATGTAGAATATACATTTTTTTCTCTCCGACGAATTGTGGTTATTCTCCTCGACGGGGGAGGGGCCTATGTCCCCTAGCCCCTCCCCCACCCCGTAGCGCCGCCACTAATTCCTCCATGGTTAACCAAGACACGAGTGTATAAGCATAGGAAATACCCCCGGTATTAGAAGATTGGTTTTGTCTTGTGATATTGGAATGTATCCAAGCACAAAGCCTACATAAGAGTGGTGTAGGCCTATCTGCACAAGCATACCGTATTAAATATAAAATAATTTTAAAGTCTACAAATATACTTACATTATGTGCCTTTAGGTTACTTTATATGTCAAAATGTTAATTAAACCTAGACTTGAATTAAAATTAGACCTATGTCATGTTTAGTTTACGTTGCGCTAGCCATGTTGATTCTACAAGGTCTATGTGGGAGATCGTTAAAAGTAGGGGTTTTATGTACATTTATAATTTAACATGCTCATTAAAATATGTATTATGTAATACAACACATTATTAACAATGTAAAAAATCTAGAGTCTTTAAATTGGCTGTTACAAAATATTTTAATTAAGAATATCAATACACTTAAGATATACGCATATAATGTATTTTCCCCGGTTTGAAAATGGTAACGTCATGTTACCCAGGAAACAATAGTATTTGTATTTTCCGCCTTCTCTTATTTATTGAAGTTCATCGAAGCATATAAGAGTACAATACAAGCTTTCAGTGTATCACCACGGAGGAATAAGTTAATGCAGTTTGTACAGGATTTGCCTCGATCGTCACTTAGAAAAACAATTTTACCACTTGGCATTCTTATTAATAGGTCCATGGCTATACACTTTGATAGAAATAAAAATTAATTGTTTAAATCCACTACCCAAGAAAACATGGTAAAGCGTATGGTTTTTAAAATGCCACACCTACTAACCTTTACCTTGTATCAACAAATAAAGGTGTTAACCTATTTGTAAGTGGGCTGATTTGGAGGTGGTGGGCACTCAATGATTATGTGAGGGGTTTTAGCTCGCAAAATAATGTGATTTAAGGTAATTTTTAACTACCATACTTTAGGCTATTTTTTTTTAAACGTCTTCAATAGAGAAGACTGGGGATTTATTTCTTGGGCCCTTAGATACGCCACTGAGGTAGACAATCCCCTTCTATCTCCGAAGAGTGTACGGTGTTTATATTGCAAACGGGAACCAACGGAAAACAAACATCTCATCCGAAAGACGGTGCGCTATTGAAACTTGCATTTCTACAGCACTGCAGCTGAAACCAAGGCGAGCAAGAATAGAACAGAACCTGGGACCTAGGGAAAGACTTCTGGGGTTTAGTACATACACATTAATACCACCAGTTAAGCCGACTGAGCTAGATGCTCTTTCGAGGTAACAATAGCCCTAAAAATACTGTACCATCATCATTATCATATCATTACCATCCTCATCATCACTACTACCACCATACTTTGTAAGTAGGCTTACAACAGATAGAATTTCAAAACCAAGACATTAATAAACTCAAGGTTTCGTGTTTAAAACAATTGAGAATTGTATAAAAAAGAGGCCTACATAATGAAATTCCATAGGTCGGTTTAAGTCAAGGCACAGCGTCGGCAGAAAGAGTAGAGAATTCGCTGTAGTTCTGGTGATTTTCACGCTTAGTAGGACATCAACACATTCAAATAAGTTTTTCTCATTTTTTCTGTTGTCTTTTTCACCTTTTTATTCAAGTACAGTATTGTGAATGCGAAACAAACAAATGAACCACCACACTATTATTATTTGTAGTAGGTAGAGAAAGCTAAGATAGCATACAGTAAGTCTGTAACTTCAGACTTCAAATAACTTATCGAACAAACCAAAAAAAAAGAAAAAAAAAACAAAAAAAAAAAACCAGTAGAGATTCGGGCATAAGCTGCAATTATTTACATAACAACAATGCTATAACAATTACCTATCTTTACTATCATTATTAATAAAGTCCTACCAACATTAATTGTCTATACACAAACAATATTTGTATATACCAGTATAAATATTAGTTACATTATATAAAAATGTCAACATTTTTAGTTTAACTACTGTACTTCTACGTTGTTCACAAGCTTTCTTGTCAATCGAATTTAACAACAAGCACATGTGTTGTCCAACAAACGCATGTGTTTGTGTACATTTGCGCAAAAATATAAACTACTGTTTTGTGGGACCTTAGCAACAATATCCAAGGGGCGGAGCTTAGCGGAAAGGTCCACTTTGGCAGGGGTTCCAAGGGACAGGTCACATCCAGGAGATCTTGTTTAATAATCTAATAATTGTATTTTGCTATGCATAATACTCAATACCAGCTGATTTCAGGAAGAGGCCTACAGTAGTGA
>NW_022720917.1:275715-278771 GCF_011630105.1 Anneissia japonica | reverse complement strand
ACACATTGAATACCACCAGTTAAGCCGACTGAGCTAGATGCTCTTTCGAGGTAACAATAGCCCTAAAAATACTGTACCATCATCATTATCATATCATTACCATCCTCATCATCACTACTACCACCATACTTTGTAAGTAGGCCTACAACAGATAGAATTTCAAAACCAAGACATTCATAAACTCAAGGTTTCGTGCTTAAAACAATGGAAAATTGAATAAAAAAAGCAGGCCTACATAAATAATGACATTCCATAGTTCGGTTTAAGTCAAGGCACAGCGTCGGCAGAAAGAATCGAGAATTCGCTGTAGTTCTGGTGATTTTCACGCTTAGTAGGACCATCAACACATTCAAGTAAGTTTTTCTCATTGTTTCTGTTATCTTTTTCACCTTTTTATTCAAGTACAGTATTGTGAATGCGAAACAAACAAATGAACCACCACACTATTATTATCTGTAGTAGGTAGAGAAAGCTAAGATACCGTAGCATACAGTAAGTCTGTAACTTCAGACTTCCAAATAACTTATCGAACAAACCGAAAAAAAAACAGTGGAGATTCGCGCATAAGCTGCAATTATTTACATAACAATGTTATAACAATTACCTATCTTTACCAACATTATTAATAAAGTCCTACCAACATTAATTGTCTATACACAAACAATATTTGTATATACCAGTATAAATATCAATTACATTATATAAAAATGTCAACGTTTTTTAGTTTAACTATTGTACTTTTACGTTGTTCACAAGCTTTCTTGTCAATCGAATTTAACAACAAGCACATGTGTTGTCCAACAAACGCATGTGTTTGTGTATGTTTTAACACTGTCGTTTTGAGGGATCCAAGATAAGTCTTTTATGTACAAGCAGTATTTGAATTATATTTTTAGTTTTTTTTTATTCATTCATTGTTCAACATGACAATACAAAACAGACAAAACATAACAATCGTACATGCAATAAAGCTAAACAGCCTAATCACAGGAAAATTATATATATATATATATATATATAAATATATATATATATATACATACACATATACATACACACATATATACATACACATACATACATATATATACATACATATACATACATACATACATATACATACATACATACATATACATACATACATATACATATATATATATATACATATATATTTATACATATATATGTACATATATATATATATGTACATATACATACACATATACACACCCATATACATATATATATATATACATATATATTATATACATAATAAGTGACTTATTTGATTCTGTTTTCTTTAATTGTTTGTACCCTACATTTTACTCAATAATAATTATGATTCTATTTTCTTAAATTGTTTGTGCCGTAAATTTTATCAACTTTTTCTACAAAAAGTGCAATCATGTGATGCTATTACAAACTCATACTGTACAATCTATGTGAGATAGGCCTACATACTGAAAATTCCTGATAAAAATGTGTTAAGAATACTTATAGCCAAATTTTTTTTTGTACAAGCAATATATTTTTTAATAATTGATTATTAATTAGTATAGGCAAAGTGTTATATTTTATATTCACAAACGTTCCATCTTTTAGTGATATCACATTTCTATTAATATTTTTACTGAGTTATCCATAGTCAGCTCATTGCCCAAAAAAATCACACCAACACCACCGTTGACTTATTTAGTGTCTTCTCAGATGCTGGTGTCGTTTGGAACGTTGCATGGGAGCAGAACTGTGTAAGGAATATCGCGCCGTCGGTTGCGCTCCTCGATCGCATGCCCGATTTTCTTGAGGTCACGACGAAATCTAAAGGAAGAGAATACAACGAGATGTTCAGTGCTGTTGCTACTTACTAATGTGCAATATGTGTTACATAGGCCTTATAAATTATTATCAATAATAAAATTTGTTTATGAATTTAATGTTTAGACAGTCTTGTAATCTATCGATACAAATTACGGCACGCTTATCAAAACATCCAGTAAAGGATGTTAAAGCACAGAATGTATTGATACTAATAATCATCAGATAATGTGCGCTGAAAATGAATTACCAGTTGAGTCACTTGGAAGATAATCAGTATATAATAAAGAAATGAATAGACCTAGTTCAATTAAAGTATGGAAACAGTTTGATTGATACACAGATATATATCATGGTTCACTGATCTACAGAATTTTCACTTAAATGTGTTGCATTACAATTCATTTCAGAGACGTACTAAGAATGTAGGGAAAGTGTTATTTATGTGTCCGTTACTTGTCGAAAAAATTGTTTTCTAAAGAACTGACTTAAAATCACAAAGTAGGAAATAAAAATATAAGTGGCGGATCCAATTAAAAATAGAGAGGGCCAGGGAGGGACGTTCACCAGATGGAGGGTCTAGGTCACCTCAGCTCCAACATGGTTGGGGCTGAGGTAAGAAAATGTATGATTATGGCACCACTAGATGGTCGGAAATGGCACTCTTATATTTAAATTTGAATAAACTTCTTTATTTTTTTTCAACTGCCCTCTTAAATCTGCCACTGAATACTGATTAGGTTAGTTCAACACAGACGCGTATTTTTCAAGTATGAATTAATAAATGCGATGCACGTCTTTTATTCGTCTTCTTGACGTTTTGCGTTTTGATTGTTTGAACATGTAGATTCAAGCAACTCACTGAGCGTGTGCAGTAACTCCGACTTCATCGTACATGCAGGGCGATTCAATCTCCCCTAAAGGGCTCGTGTTACGAAGGCTAAGAAACTTCATAATAACCAGTGTCCCCAAGGTTAATATCTTTGGCGGCAGTGCGTCGATAATATCCTCCTCAGTACGGTTTCTCTGAAATACATAAAATAACAATATCACTACAATGATGCACCAGGACCAACATTTTGTTTGTTAATTTTAAGTTTTAATTGTGTTTTCCCTGTTTAGTGAACATGTTTAATATACACATATACATACACACACACCCCCACACACACAAATATATATATACATATATATATATATATATATAAATATATATATACATATATATATATACATAT
>NW_022720917.1:254997-275018 GCF_011630105.1 Anneissia japonica | reverse complement strand
AGTGCGTCAAAAAGAGAGATGTGTATAAGAGAGAGTATATATACAGTATATATATATATATATATATACAGTATATATATATATAGGCCTATAATAATTGGCTGTTAGTGTTTATATTACAGTAGTTTTGGTTTATAGTCAAACTAATACGTTTACGAACTACTTAGGCCTATATTGTTTTTGATGAAACTTACTTTGTCACGGGGTCTATCACCTGAAACGTATCCACTATACATAAGTGGGAAAGCATGTTGGTCATACTGGCCAAAGTTCACGGCAGCGTGCTGTACACTCAGGTTGAAGATTATCGTTGCTACCACTTCAATGACCTGTTGTTTATCTGTAAACTTCCCATCACCTGGAAGTCCCTGTTATAAAAAGACAATACATCACAAAGCCATGAATAACATCCGAAATACAATCGAGTAAAGTGGCGACCCAGGTAGAGGATTTTGCGGATGTGAGAATCCAGACCTCAGATCACACCCGAATTTCGAGAGAGCAGCTTAGCTCAGTAAGAGAGCTGCTTAGCTCAGTCGGCTAATCTGGTGGTAGCCACTGTGCGTGCGCTGAACCATAGAGATCTCTAGGTCCCCAGTTCAATTCCAATCGCTGCCTCTCCTAGTATTTCAGCTAAAGGGCTAAATACAAGTTATAATAGCGCACCGTCTTTTGGAGGATGAGACGTTTAAGCCGTTGGTCCCGTGTCCATTTATGGCAAATGTGCACGTTAAAGAACGCAGTACACTCTTCGGTAAAGAGTAGGGGATTGTCTCCCGGTGTACAGCCCAATCACGACCAGAAGGACCCACTGGAAATAAGTATTCTTCTAGACTTTCGTGGACTATCCTTGGTGTTTACACCGAATAAAACCAATTTGTTGGGCCTCTAGATGAAGAAAATGGTACTTGCAGATATGAAATCTTCTTTTGTTTTCTATTTGTGTAAAGTAGCCCCACTACCACCCCCGCCCCCTTTGAATCCGCGTATGATAACCCTTGAAATAACTTTTCGTAAAGAAGTTCGTTAATAATCATTATTGGTTGTATTTTACGGCAGTTGTTGTACCATATTGCTACACTATGATTATTGTCATATTGGTTACTGTATTTTCAAAGTTTTTCTAACGACTATTAAATAGGTTTATACTGTTAATAATAAATAAGCCTATGTAGTGTATGTTTTATTATTTTAATTAGGCCTAGATTTTTCCTGGAAAGAAATGCTAGTACTGAAGGGTTTGGCTGAATATAACAATTTCAAATGAATGTGTATTTTTAACTTAAAAACTGAACAATATGAAATATCGGTTCATTGTTTGCATACCGTTTGGAGTAGAGCAATGAACCGTTCCGCTTTATACAAGGGCACAGCTTAAAATGTTGATAATAATAACAATAATTATAATAACAACTGTTACTAACAAAGATGTATGCAATACGGTACTCTATAGGCCTATATGTATTTTTAGAAGTTGATAATTATTGCCTGTATTACTTTTATGAGTTTAAGGGGGTGTTTTTGATGTTTACATTATATTAATGATTATGACAATTTTAATAATAATAATAATAATAATAATAATAATAATAACAATAATAACAATAATAACAATAATAATAATAACAATAATGATAACAACAACAACAATAATAATAATAATAATAATAATAATAATAATAATAATAATAATAATAATAATAATAATAATAATAATAATAATTGTAATTTAGGCAATAATTTTTATGTTTTTATATATATTTTAACAAACGTTCCTACCAAGGAAAAATATTTTTATATTGTATTTTTGAATGGAATGAATAAAGTTTGATTTGATTTTTTGATTGGTTATTCAATAATAACATACCCTGAAGTCACAGCCGTCTGGGGAATGCAGAGCAGTTGCAAAATTCTGTAGCTCCCAATCATCTTCGATTTTCTTTGGCTCATCTAATGCGAAAATTTAAAAAATATATTCAATAGGCAAATTGGGATGTCTGTCTCATAATATTAATGTATCAAAATTGATAGCGACTCATTTAGATTTAAATAGTAAACTAATAATATAGGCATACTGTATTAAAGGGAGTCGAAGCGATTAGACTTAAATACAGTACTGCAAGTTTGTAAACATTACCATAATGAGCATTGACGATGCCTGAAACGTATTTTACAATGGCGTCCCAGTACAAAAGAGCATCATTTCTATAGTAATATTTAGGCAATATTTTTGGATCTTCGACTCCCCTGTGTTTTATCTGATTAGGATACATTGCATCACGGTCGAAGCTCCACTCATTTTTGAAAGCCTTCGCCATCAGCGTCATACTGCCTTTTAGTTTCATCTTGAAGAGACGATCGAATGCCCCACCTTCCATCAGAAGTCTCTCAAATCCAAAGCTATCAATGATAAAAAAAAAAACCCCGTAGAATTACAATCATAGAAAAACTGTTTGCATATAGACCTACCTCATGTTACCATGTCAGTTACACTGCATCATCAACCCACCTCTACCAGGATTAACCACCACCACAAACAACCATACCATCGAAAAACGACCAATAACACTAACAACCTCACCATCACTGAAGAGGTGTACATTTGTCAACATATAAATCTCCGTCTCAAATACAGTACTTAAATACGCCTAAGGGATTTATTCGAACAAAGTAATGTTATCACAAAGACTTACTCGTTTATTGCCATAACATTCTTATAATGAGGCAACATAAGTCGGTAGAGTGGATGAGAGGGAGAGAGGTTCCGATGGAAAGCCACGCCCGACGACGCAGTTACTAAGTGAGTGTAACACAAATGTGAACATGCTTCATGAAAAGAGGCATCGGCCATGTTAAACCACATCTTGGCAAGTATCCATGTGTACTTATTATCGGTTGGGAGGAAAACCTAAAATGTAAACGCAGACATCGTCATTATAATGATAGTCAACTATTAGCTTTAGATTTTTAAAAAATTGTGTTTAAAGGGCGATGACTTGGTGCACCTACGTTGCCAAATCCATAGACATTTATTTTGAACAAATATATTCAGTTTACATTCATATGTACATGATAATACTATAATACTTTTCAATTATTGTTGTTTTATGTAAATACATTTTAAATATATATATATATATGATGATTTATTCTTATATGTTGTACCGGTATGTGTTTATAGGAACATTATTTTCCTGAGTTGAGACTCGCGGTTAATTGATTAGTAAATATCACGGAGTCCCAGACTTCTTAAGTATTTTTGTCATAGTAAAATGCATACCGTAGTTATTCGAATAAATGCCCCGCTTTGAAAAAACGCCTACACTACCCAAGTTTGAATTAAACGCCCCCAAATGAATGTAAACAAATCTAATGAAAGCAACATCGTTCTTAACACATTCTATTCATGTTCTACTCCAGTAGAATTACATTTTTCTAAGCTGGTTGGGATCAATAAGTCATTACGATCACGCAATAACACATTTTGAAGGTAATTATGTTCCACATTTACAGTGAAATTAATGACCCTCAAAAACCCTTCTCAACAATTAGGCCTACAGTCACCACGACAGTTAGAGGGAGAAGGCGAGTCTAGTAGCCGAGCGGTAAGGCAGTGGCGCCGCAAACTATAGCCTACACATTGGCGCTGGTTTGAGCCGTTCCTGCCCCCAGGGTTCGGATAATTAAAGGAATTCAAACGGAGGTCCAACGCAAACATCTTGATCGAGTGCACCCATCGTATCTTTCGGATGAGTAGGGGGGTCGATGCTATGGTTATTTTCAGCCCCTGTCGGTTTGGAATATGATGTGAACATAATCT
The DNA here is from genome assembly GCF_011630105.1 of Anneissia japonica. Classification (NCBI taxonomy): domain Eukaryota; kingdom Metazoa; phylum Echinodermata; class Crinoidea; order Comatulida; family Comatulidae; genus Anneissia; species Anneissia japonica. The sequence continues at coordinate 271,198 of NW_022720917.1, read as the reverse complement.
AAGCACCACCGGGGGGGGGGGGGGCTGGTAGTCACGGACCATGCTTATCATAAGCAATTCAGCAAAATGACGCTGAGAGTTATGGGCTATTCTCCTACACTTCACCTTCACACCTACAAAACAATCAGTAAGCATGAATTATTGATGGTGGAATAGATGCTATGTTAAATTCAGCATAATGAAAGAGTTTAGGGTAATATTTATATGATTATTATTACTAGCTGACCGTATGATGAACTTTGTTTTGTCAATATTAATAACAATATTGTTTGTTGATTTTTTGTTCAAAACATTCCGATGCAACTATAGTTTAAATGAAGTTCTGGTAAGTATACACTTAGTACCCGGTGGGGGTCCAGGGGGCGAAGCCTTCTGGAAGCTACGGATATTTTACGAAGTTTGGTGAATTTTATAAGTTATTTTATAGGCATCAAGCTACTGTAATATGATTTCATATTTGTTGTAATTTAGTGGCCGATCCAGAAATTCGAAATCGAAGGGCCCAGGGAGGGTACTTTCACAGATAGAAGACATATACTCAGCCCCACCCATGGTGGGGCTGAGGTAAGAAAATTTGTGATTATGGTACTTCTAGATGGCCGGAAATTGCACTTCCAGACATAAAATTTGAATATAACTATCTTTATATCTTCATTTTTTTATTGAACAATTTAGGCGGGTAGGGGCCATTAAAAAAATGAACAATTTGGCCTCAACCCCACACCCCCTTCCCCCCTTGAACGCGCCACAGATTTCCGAACAAAGTCAAAGTCGAGATTGCCTCCACGACCTCAATGGATTATTTATCATGAGGGTTATCCCAGGGAACAGTGAATTTCACTGTTCCCTGGTTATCGGCCTTGATATGGGTCCCCCGACGAAAACTTCACTTTACCCCCGATGGATAAAATTACCCTTCTATGTAGCTCGGAAATGATACGCCAACTGTGGCGGGTCCAGGGAGTCGAAACAGAGAGGTTCCAGGGAGGGTCTTCCGCAAATAGAATGTCCACCCTCCTCAGCCCCACAACTTTTGGGGCTGAGTTAAGAAAAACATTATAATTATGGCACCCCTAGATGGCCGGAAATGGCACTCTCGGATTAAAAATTGAATAAAATTTTGTCTGTTTTCTCCATTTTTTTTTTAATTTTGAAAAAATAGGAGGATGGGGTCCCGTGCTGACTGGGTTCCCCATTGAATCTGCCGCTGTTCAATATAACACTTGATATAGCCTATCATTTTGTTTCAAAAATGATTAATTCCTAATGTCAAGCGAAAGATTTTTTATTCGAAAGATTTTTTTTTACTCAATACAGTTTTTACAACCTATAACACATTAAGTGTACTGTAAATATTGTAGTTAACCTTCAGAGAACTTTATTTTAGAAAATGGCCTAATTAAGTATCTTATTGTTTTCGTTAAATTAGATGAAGTTTAAATATGGTTATATTACGCTAGATTTAAGGTTTAATGTAAGCCAATCAGCTACACTTACTATACATCTTCGTGGTTAGCATAAAGAGAACTAGAACGTCGCTCCATTAAGAGTGTCTACCTCCCCCCATATGCCTAAAATCAGAATTCACGAATGCAGGCGATTTTTTCTTCATGCTCGATGGTGGGTTTCAAGGAAACTTTACAGACGCACGTATACAGACGTCAATCAACATTTGGTTGCTGAACTCAAAAAGGGAACTTGTAATGTTCGTTAGAAAATGAAAAAAAACCCCTATATTTTATAATAATAATAATAATAATAATAATAATAATAATAGGTCAATTTATAATAATAATAATAATATGCCTAATAATAATAATATGCCTAATAATGATAATAGGCCTAATAATAATAATAATGACATTGCAGCGTTCGTAAAGTTTGTCACTGGTGTTGGGAACAGTCACAAAAGTGGGGGGGGCCAGGCCCCCACAGTAGAAAAAGTGGGGGGGGGGGGCCAATGGCCCCTGGCACCCCCCCCCCCCCGCTTCCGCCGCCATTGGGTTCAATTCTTGTCACAGCAAGACTTTTTTCACGACTAAAATACCTGCTACTCCCTAGGCCACAATTACAGACATCGTAAAAATAATATTGGGATGATTCGATAAAATGTTACGATAGATTACTTTGATCAGGGAACAGTTAAATTATGTCCTTTGGGTCAGTGACTACTTACTGGGTTATCGTCTGCTGGCTCTTGTTCAAGTTGAATGGCAACAGGCATAAGATCATCGTCATCATCCACGAAAAACAAAGCGATCGGGCAGGTTATCTGGGGGTGAATATAATATATAGGGCTATAGAAAATACATTGTAATGAGTATAAATACAAAACAGAAACGGATGGAAAGTATTAATATATAGTAGACAGTGTATGGATCCTACCACAGGGAGAGTGGTGCGGAGAGTGCCAACATAATACAATGGATTAGACATTTTTATTTTCAGCAATATGAAAGGTAAATAAATAATAACAATAACAATAAAAACAACAATAATAATAATAATAATAATAATAATAATAATCATAATCATAATGTTATAATAATAATAATGATCATAATGTTATAATAATAATAATAATAATAATAATAATAATAATAATAATAATAATAATAAAACATAATTTTTTTTTTAAATATTTGCTTCTATTTTTATTGGTCGAGGACCCCTATGGAAACAAGCTCATAGAGCTTATAGGGTTATCCTCTTGCTCTCATTTTTGTGTATTTATGTACTTGATTTTTTTTGTTTTGATGTTATTATAATAAGGGCAATAAATAATAAACAAACAAAACAAACAAACAAAATAATAATAATAATAATAATAATAATAATGATAAGAATAAGAATAATAATGGTTCCTTATAGGCGGCCCGCAGAGCAAATTATGGCCCGCGAAGCAAACTATTCTGGCCCTGAAGAAAAAATAAAATTATAAAAAAAAATATTTAAATAAAAGTAACAATCATTCGATCGATACATGTTTAATTAAGTGAAGCCCAACACGTAACACTGGGGCAATGTAATGTAGGGGTGACACCCACCCAGATCAAGAATTAAATCCACAGTCAATTGACAAACGCCAAAAGATTGGTAATAATAATAATAATAATTATGTCGCTCTTATATATAGCGCTTCATGTACAGATTAAAAATAAAAACTTTATTATTATAATGAGCAGACCCGAGATTTTTACCCTTTAAAGCAGTGGTATTTGGTGGGTATACGATGGGTGAAATTACACAGAAAATATTAAGGTAATCGAACTTTGAATGACTGATACAAAAAATTACTGTGTTTTTGCTTTTGTTACGAATATGCTCTATGTTACTTCATTTTTGGCTTGGGAATAATACTATAGGATTAGTCCTACCAAGGAGTTGTTTAAGTTCCTGGTCCTACCCAATGCCTGCACCAAAAGAAAGTTACAGCTGTCAAAGTATGGGCGCCCGAGCAGGTAATTATATTTGACCAACTTCCTGATTTATAGGCTTAAACGTGGAGGTCTCTCATAAGACGCAAACGTAAGCATCAAGATCAATGAGATAGAAGAAAAATATCTATTTTCACTTTGTGGGAAAAATCCCAATTCAGGAAACGATACACATTTTTTAAAGTAAGAACCAGTACAGGACCCCTATGGAAACAAGCTCATAGAGCTTATAGGGTTATCCTCTTGCTCTCATTTTTGTGTATTTATGTACTTGATTTTTTTTTGTTTTGATGTTATTATAATGAGGGCAATAAATAATAAACAAACAAAACAAACAAACAAAATAATAATAATAATAATAATAATAATAATGATAAGAATAAGAATAATAATGGTTCCTTATAGGCGGCCCGCAGAGCAAATTATGGCCCGCGAAGCAAACTATTCTGGCCCTAAAGAAAAAATAAAATTATAAAAAAAAATATTTAAAGAAAAAGTAACAATCATTCGATCGATACATGTTTAATTAAGTGAAGCCCAACACGTAACACTGGGGCAATGTAATGTAGGGGTGACACCCACCCAGATCAAGAATTAAATCCACAGTCAATTGACAAACGCCAAAAGATTGGTAATAATAATAATAATAATTATGTCGCTCTTATATATAGCGCTTCATGTACAGATTAAAAATAAAAACTTTATTATTATAATGAGCAGACCCGAGATTTTTACCCTTTAAAGCAGTGGTATTTGGTGGGTATACGATGGGTGAAATTACACAGAAAATATTAAGGTAATCGAACTTTGAATGACTGATACAAAAAATTACTGTGTTTTTGCTTTTGTTACGAATATGCTCTATGTTACTTCATTTTTGGCTTGGGAATAATACTATAGGATTAGTCCTACCAAGGAGTTGTTTAAGTTCCTGGTCCTACCCAATGCCTGCACCAAAAGAAAGTTACAGCTGTCAAAGTATGGGCGCCCGAGCAGGTAATTATATTTGACCAACTTCCTGATTTATAGGCTTAAACGTGGAGGTCTCTCATAAGACGCAAACGTAAGCATCAAGATCAATGAGATAGAAGAAAAATATCTATTTTCACTTTGTGGGAAAAATCCCAATTCAGGAAACGATACACATTTTTTAAAGTAAGAACCAGTACAATTTTTCCGGGATTCAATGTTGTTAGGTTTTGGCCGATTTCAGGCTCATAATGTTCTTATTTTGTTCGTATTTTCACACAGTTTTGAAACATAGAAATTATTGTTGTACAGCAGTATTTTACTATACTTTATTATAGAAGGTATTACATAGTCACACAACTATTACACATTAAGGTACAGAAAATATTTGTTGGTTTTTTTTAAATAAAAAATTTTCATTCGAAATTTTACCTCAGCCTCAATTTGTTCTTATTTTGTTTTTAATTTTTAAGCAATTTCAGCCTCAGTGTTCTTATTTTGTACTTCGCTTCATTTAAAGATATGAAAAGTTCTATTACCAGTCACTGACAAGAAAAAAATGTCCGCCGAAACTGCAAAATATCTTGTCAAGTTTGGTCGCGAACTATAGATTGAATACCGAGGCTTAACAACACCATTATAAATGGAAATTTAAATAAAATATTCACGAATTATGTGTTTCACAAATACATTTAATACGGTCTCAAAATCCTACTTAGTCGAAGTTTCTCGGCCTCTGGTCCCAGTCGTGGGCCCCTAAAACCAATCAGCCTTAAGGCTCACTTAGTTGGGGGGGGGGGAGTGTTGACTGTGCTTGCGAGCCAACACTCTACCCCCCAACTATCTTTGGCACGTGCTATCAACAGTAAAAATAATTTGGTCCTTCAGATAAATTAAGAACCAGGGATATAGACCAACATAAAAATACACAATATAAATATCATTAAAATAATAGCAAGAAATTGAAGGTTTTTTTTAATTATTATTAAATATGTAAATACACAATATAAATACCAATAAAATAATAGCAATAATGTAAATGAATTTCATTTTTTTCATACAGTATTTATAAATACAAAACATACCGTAAACATACAAGAAGCAATTTTTATAATTTACTATATAATTTATTCCACAAACATTTGCCACAATCGATGGTGCTTCATCAGGTGTACAACAAGTACCAATCGATTAGTGCGAAATGAAATTAAAAAATATATTACACTGATGAAGTCTTATCGATTTTAAAGTATACTGACGCATGTTTACTTGTATACTGAACTATACGCCTGATCACGCAAGGCTGGAATGGACTTAATGATGAAGAATATACATTAAATACGTATAGGCCCATTATTATAGTAACACAATTTTTGTCAAATATGTTAATTCAGAATATTTATTTTAGCAATAAGTGGATATGTGCGCTATATAAATCTTATTACTTATTACACTTATTTAATTATTTAATAACAAATATTTATATATTTTCACTGGAGCAATGTTAATTTCTTATGGTTTTGCGACACCACAATAATTTTATCACCAGCATCATGATGGAAAACATATGGTGACCTAAGACGAAGAAACGAAGAATATGGCTTATGTTACTGCAAACTACAACGTAAAAATACCTTGTCTCATCCCATAAAAATGAAATACTGAAAATGGAAATACGAGAAAGGTTATGTCTGTAATAATAATAAAATACAGTAACCTGATCCAAGCCGTGTCGGTAGTACTGTTTCACAGCAGCAAATTTTAAATTGTGCATCAAACTCCTAGTAGAGTCATCTTCATGAAATCCATGACTAATTTTAGGATACCTTTTTTCCTTGATGGATTTGGCAAGATGGTCCAACTTAGATAAAATATAGCTCCTATATACCTCCCAGATATGGGTCGAAAGTCCCGTTTGAGACCGTTTTCCAAAAAAGCCGCCTGTTGATTTGGACGCTTGTATCTCGATAACCACTGGTCAGAGAAACCTGATTTTGGTCTCAAATTGTTCACAATATGCATGTTCCTATTTGTTGTGATACAACTTTTTATTTAAAAATGGCGGGAAATGCGATTTTTGAAAGTTTGACCTTTGACCTTGTATTGTTGTATTTCGGTAACTACTGGTCACAGAGACTCACAATTGATTGCAAATTGTTCAGGAGATTCATGTTTATATTCGTATTAATTAAAAAAAAAATATTCAAATAGTGACCGGAAATGGTACATTCCGACCTTTGACCTATTGTAGGGTCATTCCATGTCAAATCAACCAGATTAAAAAAACAAAATTCCTGTATGACCGTCTCAGATTTTTATGAAGCTCCATAAAAATGATCCACTGTATAAAAAACCAACAAAAAAAAAATAGCCTTATAGGATATGTAGTTTCCGAGATATTGACTCCTCAAAAATGGGGCGTGGTTCTACAAGATGTGCAAACGCAATTTACTTCAACTTTGGAAGCTTATAACTCGGCCATTTTGAGAAACGCCCCCAAACGGAACTTCCCCCCCCCCCATATGTGGGAGGTATATAGAGGCTATATGTTATCTAAATTGGTCCATCTTGCCAAATCCATCGAGAGAAAAGGTATCCTAAAATTAGTCACGGATCTCATGAAAATGACTACTATCCGCTTTACGAAATTAAAATTAGATTTGAGCATAAAGATAGACCATTAAAAAAGGAAACTAAAACTTTCGAAGTATATTAAAACAATTATTAAATATATATAGATTATGTGTAACATTTTGCCAATATTGAAAAGAAGCTAATCTGAATACCGTAATGTAACCGACAGGTAGCATATGGGCATAGGCTAAGGGCTTTGCTGAAATACACAAAAAGAACAGATATAGATGGGTTATGATGGATTAGAAAAATAGAAACCCCCTTTTTTATTTTTATTGAATTTGACTTTAGCAACAAAACAGAAAAAGCAGCGAAAAGGAAGGGATGAAGGTGTCAAGCACCTCTCTATCTACACCCACACCTCCTTTGAACAAATTAACTTCACATCAAACGAAATAGAAATGTGGAAAATTGCTTGTATGCCTAATTAATTAAATTAAACTAATACATACAATTCCATAAGGAAGGTGGTGGTATTGAAAAAATAAACTCAGCTAACAATTTTACGTTATAATAACGTTATAGTTTGGTGTACAAAACGGGATTTTTGTATAACCATAAAAACATAATTGCCACATTACTGCAACGCTGTATTAATATAATTGTCTGACATATCTTACCACGATATTCGCAAACTCTATAAGGTTTATTGTTTGTTTGGAATTTAGTGTTGACAATAATATCTTCCGATCTAAAACGAATGAATATTAAAAGGTTATGGGTTAAAGTGATTTTGATTAAGAATCATCCGGTTCACATGATATTTGCACATTTCCTCGTCGAAAGCACAGATGTAGAATCAAGTGCTGTATGTAGGCATATGCAGCGTTATGTTGAAGAATCTACAATTGGAGACGAGCCACAAACGTTTGGACGTGATTGCTCGCATAATATAACATTATGCCACAGACCCTATATTGTATATAGGGTCTGTGATTATGTCAAGCGTACAGAAATCCTTTAAGGAGGTTCGGGAGGATCACTTACACTACACAATATTATAATATTGCCGCTAACAAAGGGGAAATACCAATTGTACATGGCATCCGGAATTTCCGTTAATTGTTTTATCAGTAGAGAGATAAACTGGTCCCAACAGTATAGGTAATGGGAATAATGGGGCAGTATGTGGTTATTTTTAACAAATTATGTAAAAAGTAAAATCGAATTAGGGAACATTATTTAAAAAGCTGAAAAGATGAAAGTGGTTTGGGGCAGTGGAAATGGTTTGGTTTCCCAAACTCGAGGTCGGGGTTTCAATCCTTCGCTGCGCATTACGCTTGTGTCCTTGAGCAAGGCACTACATTGTACTAAGTACTACATTGTATCAGTCTGCCTAGCTTTATCAATGGGTACCAGCAAATTACTGGGGGTAACCTGCGGTGGACTAGCGTCACACCAAGGGGCATCACACTCTCATCCGTTTTTACGCTACGGAAACTGGGGATAAGCTTCAGCCACTACGGGCCCTAGTAGCTCGGCAAAGAATTTACTACTTTAATTTTAATATTAAATGCTACTTCCAAAACACAAGGCTGGCTTCAATATAATGACGTACAAACGTGAAGTTTGTGTTTATAACTATCAGTTGCCTGTGTTTGTGTTATAGTATCTAGTAGCACATGATTAAAAAAAAAAATCAAACTTATGGGCTAAAGGTGACTCTGGTAAAAGGTTAATAAAGCGATAATATGTCTGTTGGGTTGATCATACAAATATTTATCTTTCTTTTGTGTATTGTATTCTTATAATTATTCTAGGAACTTGTTCAGTATAAAACTAGCTACTGTACCGAGTTTTTTTTCTCATTATCACACAGCCTCACTTATACTAAGACTAATAATGCAGCTTAGTGAGTGGAGCTGTATTTTAGTAGTAAACAACAGGTAAGCATGAACATAAAGCTCAACAAAACGTTACCATCGTCTCTATTATTGTTAAAACACAATTTGTAAGATTTGTAAGATCACCAAGGTCCTTGCTAAGCCGGGTCTTGGGGTATTTTTGAACTTAAGCTTACCTCAGGGATTCCTTCGAGGTCTTTGTAATCAATGTAGAAAAGCCGATTCTGATCAATTGCTTCCGAACTAGTTAATCCACACAACGACGGTTCTAGCATTTCCTCGGTGACGGCCAGCCTAGAAAAGTAACGTTATATGTGGTAATAGTATTACAATACACTCATAACACTATAGCATCAGGTTGCATGTTTACCAAACTTCAATATTAGTAAACGTAACGTGTGTAGCCAGTGGCGGATCTACTTGTTTTTGCCAGGATGGCGCGAGTGGCAATCGAGAACCTATGGTCCAAAGAATCCGTAACCCATAGCCGAGATAGTAAAGTTTTTGGTGCTCCTTTACCTATTTTATGGGTCCAGAGGGCTACTCGCTCAAAGCTTCTGAATCCTAGCACTTTCAATCTCTTATTTAAATGATTTTACACTTAGTTAATGATTGTTTTGCTGCTGCCGTGGTGGAAATGTTGTGGGGTAGGTTGGTAGTTGGGTGGGGGCGGGGGGGGGAAGCAAATCTTTTGCAACCCATGGATCCTCCACTTGCAGCGAAAAAATGGGAATAATTAATAGACGGATTTTTATAGCGCCAATATACAAAGTACAATAGGTTTTTTTTTTCGTTTTACTATACAGTAGGCCTATTTCATCTTCATTAAATTTAATGAACGAATGAATTAATGGATAGTTATTACAAATATACAATACTGCTGTTACTTGGTTGTAATAATAAATGAAATAGGGAAAAACTATTAGGCCTAATATAATGTAATATACAAATAGTGACTGCTCATATCCAAGAGCAAGTGGCTCGCTCAAAACATGCCATAAATACACTATGATTTATATTTATCTTTGACATTTATATTCTAATCAATTCATGGAAATTCTGCAATACATAATATATGGCTTATTAAATTGTACAATGTAGGCTACACACTATCAAGGTCTTTTATGTAGTTACATTACACACAATATAATGGAGGCTCCAGAAATATGCCAACCGAAATTCTAACATGTCCGACAAAGGGATACGTTAGGGCCTGTCATTCCCCCAGAGTAAAAACCCATGGCGGGGTTTTAATGGAGAGATTTTAATTATCAATATTGTAAAATTGTGACTTTAAACCACAAAATATTAGCAACTTCACATTAACATTAGTTGAATCGGCAAATTAATGTTTTTTTATCTGACGTCAGAGAGTACATGGCCAGGAGTGGGTTATTCCAAAAAACTGTCAATCATGAAAAGATATTCTGTTCATTCGAACCTAGTCCTTTATTAATTGGAAGGCATGCACCGTTACCACCAGACCAAATACAAAGGTGCCTTACTTCTTAGGTATTTCTTTACACAGTGTAATACGGTAAGGATTTGTACCATTCATCAGGTTGTTACCAAAATGTTTATCAGACTCCCAGTTGTCAACACCCTTTATGAAACAAAAGAAGAAAAAGCCTCAAAATAATACACAATATAATCATAAAAACAACAGTAACGTCTTTTGATGTCATCAACAATATAATTCATTCAACATAGTTATACAAGTTATAGTAAACACTGGAGATGTTATACTTAACACTTTTTATTTTGTATTTGTCCTATAAAGTACGTTTGCCATCAGATGCAAATTTTCTCTCAATATGTTCACACATCACCCTTTTCTTACAGGGCTGAGAATAATGCCCATCTTGTGTCGTCACACATGGTCCACGGTCACACAATCTTATGCTCAAACACTATAGAATTACTTTAACACAATAAATCTAAACTATATATTAATGGGACCAGCGGAATGATGATATGATGATGATGATGGTAGTAACCAGTTTAACAGTCGAATAAAAACCATTCTTATCACTTTTATACATACTTCTAATAATATAATAATAACAATAATATAAGGTGTATTAATATTCATATAAATTTATTTAGACCAATTATTATAAAATCATTACTAGGCCTATATATTATTATAATTATTAATAAACCTATTATTATTACTAGGCCAACATGTGATCTAGAACTTTAATTATTATTTAAAGTTATAATAAATGAAAAAATGTATAGGCCTATATGATTCTTTGTTAAAAGTCAACAAGGAAATACTGACATCACACAAAATTCATAGCTACGCTGCACAGCATTTCTTGTGGGAATATTGGCTAAGGTAGCCCACATAATTAAGCGAGTATGTAACTCTCGTTCTTCCTTACCCGTGGTACGTCGAAACCGAACTTGTAAAGGTCTTGAAGTTGGCTGATGTCAAGGGACTCTTTCGTTGTGTGTTTGATGAGGAGAACTTGTAATTTGAGGTTTTTTAACGTACTTTCTTTCCAATTCTAATAAGATTAAAACAACAACTAAAGCCTTTTGTCTCAGTGTTAAAATCAATACTATCCAGATTCGTATCCAGGATTGTCATGGGGGGGGGGGGGTTGTGGTGAGGGGTGTGTAAAAATGGACCAATACTTGAGTATAAGGAGATAGCCAGCTTAGTTGCCACTTCAATTGTTAAAAATGTGAACCTTTCCCGACTTCTACCCCCTGGTTGCTTCCGGGCTTGGGCCTGTATTCACACGCAGATTACCAGGGAAACTAAATGTAAATGCAAAGAACGAGCCAAATGGATTATGATTATGCCCAAGCTTGTAAGCTCAACACCCTCCCCCACCCCCACACAGACACCCCATATCTAATCTATGCTTCAGTCAGATTAAAAAATTAAGTACCGAAATGAATGAAACATAAAGACAAAAGATTAACCAATTTTACTCATCTGAGTAGTAAACTAACTTACATCGTATTCAGGGTGGAATTTTTCGTCTGGGGGTAACATCTTCACCTAAAATATAAAATTATATAAGTGAAAAATATTTGGAATGAAATGAAAAATAAAAAACCTAATAAAAAAAGTAATGAAACCACGATAAAATGATAATAGAATATTACAGTACAGTAATAATATAATTATTATATACATAAACCTAAACAATTGCTTATAGCGCCCTTTAGAAATCTCAAAGCGTTTTGAAATCTGGACACTGCGAGAAAAAAGATTATCTATATTAATGGCCGGCTCTGTGCAAAGAATAGGAACTGTATTATGTCTATGCATCTGTGAGGAAAATACTTTAACTCTGTATGTGATAAAAAGTCATTTTATGCATATACACGGTAAGCAACTGCAATTCTAAATTAGGTTTTTTAAGTTTAGCCCAAAACAGTCATTTGATTTTGTTGCTATATTATCCACAGTGTAGTATTTTTTGATTTTTCTCAATTAGTGCACCATTTATATTCCTATATATATATATATATATATATAAGGATTTTAATGGCAAGACATTTAATTAAAACATATGATATGACCACAACATAGAAAATAGCATAAAAGAATGTTTTAATAACGTAATAAAGGTTTACATAAATGTCTCCCACCTGGCGAGGAATGGTAATGGCGTCGTCAGTGGAAAACTGATACAGCTGCCGTTTAGCAGCAAGCTCTTTTTCTCGTTGTTCCTTTTCCGTAGAGAACTGCGGAAGACAACTATCGTTTCGCTGAAATCTAAACATCATAATCAACATTATATGATCCAGCGGATACTAGGTTTGATGATAATACAATTTTTAATGAACGATGGTTAGAAGAAAACAGTATAAAATAGGCCTAGGCCAATTAGACTTATGTGAGTACATTTAGTTAGCTCTCGCCAGTTATATTTTATAGTATATAAAAGGTACATGTCATATGTCATAAATTATAATTGATGATAAATATCAATAACAAACGTTTGTGGTTACATGCGATGATTATATACATCAACCATGGACATATTAATAATAATAGTTAATAGGTCCATGCATCAACAACTAAAGTTTGCGGTTACGGCACGGTTTAGGATTTTACACGTTTTTGTGTATATGCCCCCTCTGGGCCTAGACAATGTGTTATCGTCTAGCAGTTAACCCTCTATCAAGATCGAGTAAATCCGGTATGGAGGAATGATGGAAGGAGTCATGAGCTAAAGATAAAATTGATTATAAGACCTGTCCTATAAAGTTCACTACAGTAAACAACAACACACATTTCTTGATAACAGAATCCCCATGTAGATACTTTATTAGTAATCATAATACCTGTCAGTAAGGCATAGGGCATAGGCACACGCTCCTACTGGGAGGCTATTTTTTATTCAAATAGAAAGGTTAAAAATACTTTAGAAGGAAATAAAAGAAAACTATAAAAGAACCTACACTATTGTCCGATATCAACTAATTTGTTAACTATTTTGTTATCACTTTCAAGAAAGTAAAACAGACCTTTTTTATGACCTCTTTCTTTTCCATCTGTTCATTTTCATTATAAAATGATGACTTGTCATTGTGAGATCAGTAGTATTTTTTTTATTTACATAAAAGAGTACATACTCCACTGTCTTTGGCCACGTTATATTGTATTTGCATTTGATAACCCTTAATTTTTACCTACTTTTTGATTTCAAGAGAAATTTTTGTTTCTCTAGTCTTTTTTTTTCATCAACTTCATTGAAGAGAATTTGCCAATCACAAAATCCAGTTTTATCATGAAGGAAATATATTTCCTCCATTAACAAATGCATTCTCCATTAAAAAAAAAATATTGCACAGGAAATCGTTAGTGTGGTTATTTCAATTGTAGTGCTACCAATTCTCAACTTAACATTTCCAATAATAGCAAAATAAACAGGATTATAATTTGGAAACAAAAAGCAACCGTTCTGATCCGCCAAGGTCAATTAAGATAAAAGTAATTATTATCTGGTCTTGTGTACCTCAAAACACTATCTAAAGTTGGTATATTGACCTAAAATTACTGTTGAACTCGTTGATTTTGGTGTAGCTATTATTATCACTCGCAAAAAAGGCCGCCTTGGGCGATGCTGAGAGGTACGGTACTGGGAGTATGCAAAAAGAGGGGGACTCTTGTATAAACATACGTTTAAATGAATTGGGGGACCGTCTTCTGTCTTGTCACCCTCCCTTTCGAGAGACTTCAAGCCAACAATAGTATTAGCCTGACAATTATTCGCATGGATGACCCCCATCCCTACATCTGTACATTTTTTGCCAGCTAAAATTTAAAAGCACTCTAACATGGGTGGCGGAGGGGGAACGACTATCACCCCCTATGAATTAGCCCAGGTGTATCATTTGAATAATCATTCTGTGAAAGTCCAGTCGACCAAATGCTGTAAGGATTGCCACATGTAACAGAATATTCTAAAGCATAATATTGAATACTCCTATGTCTTTAACTATAATTTTAAAAAGACCTTCGCAAATGAAAGTCAAATTAGTTTTTAAATAAAAAAGAACATGAGCCAATAATAAATAATAATAATGATAAAGCATGTAGGACAGGCATACTGGTAAAGAATATGGTAAAAATGAATTATACAATACATGCTAAAATATGATGGATGTAGACATTCCTTATTCGTCACATATTGACTTATATTAGTGATTAACAAGGTCAGTTTATAATATTTTTATTCCAATATTTAGAGAACATACGCGCTTGTATCAGCCGCAATCACTGAAGTGGTACGTTCCGCTTACCTGTACTCTGCTGTTCCTTTCACTCTACTGTAGTAACGTAATTTGAATAATGAATTCTCACATGTGTTGCTTTTGCAGCGTGACAAGTCCTCGTCCAATATTTTGAGACTAAATTATTTTTTACGATATTTTAGTGGGACATAAATAGGAACTCAATATATGCCAATAATGACATTTAAAAGAATGGTGCTACGATATATTTGTTCCAGGAGAACTGTGCACGCGTCTGGGCAGTAAATCCTCACGCCTTTTCCACGAATCGGTAGACATCTTGAACCAACAGAAATAAGATAAGCCTTGAGGCTAAATTCTTCTTCATGTTATCTAAAAATTCATAAATCCATAATGGAAGGTCGTATCACATTAATTTTTTTTTTTCTGGAAAATGTTCTCAAAATACTATTCTACACCACTAGGCCTATATGATTGCAAAAAAATTGAAAAAAGTTTTTGACTTCTGAAATAGAGATGGAAAAAGAAGAGCCTATCTAAATAGTGTAGTAGTATAACCGCAGGGCCTACTGTACTGATGCACGATCAATGAAAATTTCATTTTATAAAATGCAGACATACCCTAAAATTGCAGATATTAAATGTAGGCAGTTACGTTTCACAAGATACTACACGAAGAATGAAATTGAGAATGTAATGTACTGTATCCCGTGAGGACGGTAAGACGAAGAGGTGATACTTTTATACCTTATTTCTTATTTCTTATTTCTTATTTCTTATTTCTTTTTGTAAGTTTGTACTTCTATTTATGGTACAGAAAACTAAACTACCGTATAAACCGAAACAGCTTTCTTCATTTAATGCTTGGCCTACTAAATTTTTAAATTTATACGAAGTCATTAAATTTTTTGAAAAAAAAAAGAGTGTAAACAGAGCCTGAGGGATCCTTAATAAAAAAAACAAAAAACACCAGGGTTATAGGCCGGGGAGAGTACAGCAAGGGGACTGGTCAGAAACTTATTTTTGTAATTAACTTGAACATTTTCAAGACTTCAAACAAACATGAAAAAGCCTGACAAGTGGTTGCCAAAATATTGAAATAATTGAATATTTTAATCACTAATTTGCTTATTTAAGATAGTTTGATATACAGGGCATGTCACAGACATGCGATTTCTGGTTCATTTACTCTTCATATCGCTTTAATATATAAAGAAAAATGAAACATCTTTTTTGCCAACTTTTAAGAATATTAGGCCTAACCTTTTCCTTTGTGTACTTCCTTGCTTTTACCTCGCCTGTAAAATGCGACCTACCTTAACTTGCCATCAGCCGCTCGTATCCACCGGTTTAGAGGAAACTGAAATAGATCTTCATCTCCCTTAACAACGGACACCCACTCGGCAAACCAATCATCTTTGACTCGGTCTTTACCCTTATTACAGATATCTATGGCAGCCACGTCGCCAAAGTCACTGCTTATACCTTTGACGTTGAAGATATCTGTCTGTCCACGCTCCAAATCCTGTCTCTTATACACATCTAGATGTGTATAAGAGACAGCTCCTATGTCTTTAACTATAATTTTAAAAA
>NW_022720917.1:251097-252813 GCF_011630105.1 Anneissia japonica | reverse complement strand
ATTATGTCCATTTGTTTTCCTATGGGACTTGAAAATTTCAGGTGGTTTCGGGGTTCGGTCTCCACATATAGGCTTTCTTGTTAATAGATTGAGGAAGGTCTCCACATATAGGCTTTCTTGTTAATAGATTGAGGAATATTAATTGGCTCTTTCAAAAAGTGGTCTCGAATTGGAGAGGGGACTAAGAATTAGATGGGGTATCGAATTGCAATCTTCAAAATAGAAATCCAGAGGAAAACAGAGACCTTCAAAACAGAGACTCACTTTTATTTTTAAGCCGTAAATCCAAGTAGGTATACAAGCAAACTTCGATGCTCGAGCAGAGAGTAAATAGAGGGCTAGACTTTTTTGAAGCCTAAACATTTCGAAAAATTTTGATCAAATATTTCACAACCAGAACTTTCCTAAATCAGGACTTTTTAGGACCTGCCAGGCTGGCACATCGCGAATGGCACCAGCGAATTTAGATTTAGGAACATCGTTCCAAACTAGCCGGAAAATCTGTTCCAATACGGGCAAGTCCTTACCCATGGCTCAGGAATCAGAAGCTACTGTATGGCTTTTTAGGCATACAGATGTCAAATTTAAAGAAAATAGATTACTTGTTATACTGTATCACTCTTTATATTTACTCTAGGCTCGGTTTCGGTGTTGGGATGGGGTGGGGGGAGGGGAGACTACTAAAATTCTCAGACGGTTTGAATCAACACTTACTTCATACATTATGGGAGTATGGTCCACTCATGACACCAGTGTGGTTGAGAAACTAATATTTTAATGTTTTGATTTAGGCCAACTTACTAGTAAGGATATAACAGTCATAAAAACAACATGTATGTAAGAGCCAGGTGTGTGCAAGGGAGGGGGTGTTGGGCGCTTAACACATTTGGTTTTCAAACTGACCTGCAACACCTAACCACGGATACAGGATTTTATAGTTAGTGGGCTCTGAGATCATTTTCATCCGAGCCCCCATCATTATTGGTGAACAACCTTTGAATGCCCGGAAATAGATGCTGACAACATGAAGAGCTGCTACCTCCCCATTCTGCTGTACATTGACGGACAAGAGATTTAATGTTAGTGGGGACTAGAGTTCATGGTGGTGTTCAGACCCACCATGAAGAAATGTAGGTCTATTGTGAAAATGATAAACCCTTCAAAAATTTAATTTGTCAATGCCATAACTAAATGAATTGAGTTGATTATTTCTTCATGAATAAAACGAATACATTACATGAGTAACAGTGCCTGGTTTGATCTGGCCGCAAACATATATATTTACACAACGTGCCAGGTACTGTGAAATATAAACAATATGCAATTAAAAAAAAAAAACATGTGTTATATATTCACAGGATGTAATATGCTATATGCATTATTAATTAATAGGCCTACAAATATAAGTTTCGAATAACATATGGCTGATACAATTTTAATTACACTTACTTATTAATATGAGCTTACTATCATTTGAATTGATAGAAATTAAGCAATAATATTAGGCCCATTTATCACGATTTGTACTATCACTTGAGTTGTTAAAAGATTTTCAATTAAGTGCTCTGTTATGTTTGCTTCTGCTACGCATGATATCGATTTCACTTTAATTTTAGTCAAATCTTGATACAGGATTAAAAGTTTTAAGTGTAATCATGGCCGACTTGACAAATTAGCCGACTCCAACGCCCAAAAATGTATAAATAGTTAATTGTA
>NW_022720917.1:246155-250430 GCF_011630105.1 Anneissia japonica | reverse complement strand
TAAATCAAGGTAGCCGTTAACACTGTTATATTATATATAATATATATATACTGTATATATATATATATAATATTACAACATGTTCGACAACTCTTATTATTATTTATCTATTTGTTTATATACGGTGCTACGCAGCAAACTTGATTTAAGTATTGTTTACTGATTTTCCAGCTGCAACCTACAAGCTTTTCTAGCTTAACTATAGATCCACTATTGTGTGAGCCTTTCAGTCATGATGTATGAGAGAAGTGGCTGGGGGTTAGATTGCATAGGTCTGCGTGGTGTAATGGGTATGATACTTGCCTTGATAGCGAGATGTTGCTGGGTTCGAATCCCGAGAGACACTTTTTCATGCGACTGAAATAAAGAACTTTTCGTTGATGAGCTATGAGAAATTTTCTAGGTTATGTTCATAAAGCGTATACGACACAAGCTAACCTAACCATGATCGATTGCTTCATGGGCTCCAATGCAAAGTCTGAATCGTTGTTTGGTTTAAACAGCGCCACCTTGAACGAAGGAAAACCAAAAGAAGTGGTGTTTTAAGTTTAACGGACGGCCCATTTGGCAAATTTAGCTTAACCAAAAATAATAGAACTATCAAATTTAAACAATGAGCATATAAATCCTAATGGTTAAGACGCTGGCAGTGAGCACTGAACATGTTAGGTTTCTAAAAAGGCCAACAAATATTGGTGGTACTATCAGGTTAGGTTAATGGTATAGCACTGGTATATGAAGCAATATCCATTACCGTGTTACAACACAACACCAACTCTGATATTACGACACAGACACGCGTGCCTATCATGTCATGAGCTGTTTGAAGGAGTGGGATTTTGATAAGTTTGATAGATGTTGCTGAATAGAAAATGGTAAACAGTGCCAGTATATTCAAACATCTGCAATATTAAAAAGTGCCACTCAGATGTTGGCATATCTGTCAATATCTAGAACCGTACGATCTAGCAACAACACATCACTGAGAGAAAATCATTTACTATTTTCCAAGTTGTCTATGGAATATTTTTTTTTCAACCACATAATACAGTGGCGGATTTAGAGGGGGCGTAAGGGGCGTACGCCACCCTTATTTTTGTTTGTAAAAAGTAATTTTTGAAAAGCTTATCACAAAATTTATATGCTAAATATTAAAAATCAAATACAAACTTAAATTGGATTGAATTGGATTTATTCGGTGTAAACACCAAGGATAGCCCACGAAAAGTCTAGAAGAAGACTATTTCCAGTGGGGTCCTTCTGGTAATGATTGGGCAGTACACCGGGAGACAATCCCCTACTCTTTTCCGAAGAGTGTAATGCGTTCCTTAACGTGCACATGGGCCATAATGCACACGGGACTAACGGCTTAAACGTCTCATCCGAAAGACGGCCCGCTATTGTAACTTGTATTTCAGCCCTCTAGCTGAAACACAAGGAGAGGCAGCGATGGGAATTGAACCCCTACCAGAGCTCTTTCGGAGACTTTTACTCAGTTTGCACATTCACGCCCCCTTTTTTTTTACCGGGCTGGATCCGCCCCTGTAATATGTACGGTAAGCCTACATGACAAGACGGAAGGCTCGACGTCCCATTACGTAAAACAGTGTAAGGCATGGCCTATAATACCATTATAACATTAAAATACATTATAAGTCAGTGATGACGTCACCACTTTCATTTGCACTGAAATTTTCTATTCCCGACTGATCACTTATCGATATAGTGCCTGTGCATCGCGAGGGAATATTTCGTTGCTAGGTCAAGCTATGAACGCACACAGCAAACCTAACAAATCTCCCTTTTCAGCGCTGGTTAACACAAATGAAGCCTAGATCGTTCTAGGCAAGACCTAGAAAGGCATAAATGTTATGAGATAACAAGATGATTGACTTATAAAAGAACTGAAAAAAATAAGGCAATACTGAAATAATTTATAATAAGGTTTACAATACATTTTCATCTATTAACTTTCATTATAATGTTTTCATACAATTTTTAATTTAATTGACATAAGAATCAGTTACAGTACAATTAGAAACCAATATAATATAGCTATAATTTGCAATGCAAATCCAATTCATTTATGATATGAAATCAGAAGAAATGTAATTAAAACAACAAAATGTTCAAAATATTATATCGTGATGCAAAATTAATGACCAATTATTTTTTTAAATATTGAGCTTTCTATTGGATGGATATAACATGAATATAAAACGAATTAGAATTAAGGTTGCATGTCATGTTATATAAATATTGATTGCTCATGAGGGGAATGGTGAAATCTATTGCTCCGAGGTGATGTGGAGACCGTAGCCTATCTTCCCTCCGGCCCTCGGGAAGATAGGCTACGGTCTCCACATCACTTCGGGGCAATAGATTTCACTGTTCCTTGAATCTAAAGCAGTCAATATTTGTTTTATATGCCTACCTCATCTATTACTTCCTAGCCTAGCCTGAGGACTACACACTAGCCTAGTAGGGATCAAAGAGTGTGTCTAGTTCTATTTTGCTTATTTCCTCAATTTCAACAGCACCCATCTTGCAATATTTGTCGAATATTGCCAAGACATATTTAATTTTTCTTTTGGTTCTTTTCCTATCGACTTCATCAAGAAGTAATATTAGGCCTAGGCTAGTCCTCCTTCATCCAGGAGCTCGAACAATTTTTTTTTCAGACTTTATTTGGAATCGCTTTAAAATCAGCGACACACATGAATTTAATTGTGCATCCTTATACAAAAAAAAAACATATATAGAACCGAATGAATCGATCAATACAAATCCTAAACTAAAACATGTAAAATGTAAAAGTACAGTAGTACATTAGTCAGAACAATTTCGTTAGGAGACAATAATATTTTGGGATGGGGCATTCATTGAATTGTATAATGCAGATCTTTTCTTCCAAGCCAAAGTGGGATATTCTTTACAATATTGGTCAAAAATGTATTCTGCTTCTTGTTATTGGTGATTGTAAATTTCATTAGATAGGTTATGGGTAACGTGAACAGTTCATCAAGGAGCAAATGAAGTTGAAGCTCATTTGATCTATTTTCCCAAAATAATTGTAATCTGTTATTACAAAGACCATCTTTTAGTTTCTTAAATGCATTATCTCTAATATCTTGTGGGCTACTAAAAGAAAAAATTAAGTGATTGATTTTTTTTTCTCTAAGGTTGCAGTGTCATAATTTACATATCCCGAGTTTTCGTTGGACCAAGATTCCCGGGTCCTGTAAATCTAAAGAGTTTGTTTTAACTTTGAATTTAATTCACCCATGGTAATTATTCTTGTCTAATAAATATTGTTCGAGTTTAGGTTCGCATTTATATCTTATGTAAATTTTAAGAGATGATTTTGCTTGTGTTACGGGGTTCCAAACGGCACACTACCTGTTCTGTCATACAAAACCATAAGGGACAAACCATGTTTTGTAATATACGTAAGTTATTCTGTCTTTACAAAACATATTTTGTAAAAGACAAAACCACGTTTGTCTGTACAAACAACGTTTTGTAATAGACAAAACCATGTTTGTCTGTAAAAAAACATATTTTATAAAAGATAAAACCATGTTGGTTTGTACAAATGGAAGTTTGTTTTAGAAACTTATTTTTTTGGGGCCAGAGGTAACTGTTTTGTTCTATTCAGTCGAGCTCAGTGCAGACGCGCGTGGTGCGCTTTATGCAGGCGTTCATTTTGATCGAATTGGTAATTAGCGGCGTTTGTTTTTGGTTAAACCAAAGATACTAGAAACACAAGATAGAGTTCTTCACAGAAACAAAAAAACTGTTCCACCGAAATGCATGGTGGCCCGGTGGCGATTTTTTTTTCCGTACGATAAGAGACAGATTTACATGAAACTCCACTCGGGCCGTCTCGGCTGAATCGACCCGAAAATCTCATTGCAGAATTCAGGAGGTCAAAAGGTCATCAACAGATAAACGTCTACAGAACAACTTCTGAGAGAACGTCGCTGTCAAGGTAATTATATGCTGAAATGATTATTATTATTATTATTATAATAATTATTATTATTATTAATTATTATTATTATTACCTGTACTTTAGGGGGAACTTATACAATGGAGGAATTAGAGAACAATTAAAAAAACAACGTTAAGGGGAAATAACACAAAAGATATTCCCCTTGGGCGATTATTATTTATAGGCTTAGTAAATAGTACGGTATCTGCAGGTTCTTCATTACAAGGCTTAGGCCAAGGTAATTAATGCTGAAATTATTATTATTATTATTATTATTATTA